>NC_069499.1:77510572-77523072 GCF_027579735.1 Bombina bombina
ATTTTCTTGGTATCTTTTGTTGAAGAGTAAACCTAGATAGACCCACAAGAGGCTCAAGAGTGTGCACGTGTCTTTAGCGCTCAATGACAGCAGTGTTTGCAACAATGTTATATTTTCTTGCAAAGACTGCCACCGTAGGTCCAGATTTTGCACACTCTTGATTCTACCTCTTCAACAAAGCATACAAAGAAAACAGAGCTAAGTTTTTAAAACTATCTAAATCATGAAAATTTAATTTTGATTGCCCCCTTAAAAGTGTTAGTATTTTATTATTTTAAAGGATAGAGACTTACAGTATCAGGAGAGAACTATTGTTGAATACAAATTGAGGAAATATGAAAATAGTAAATAATGCATGAAGCCCATTACTGAGGTTTATGTAGAGTAGATGTGGGGCTTCATTATCAGAACTTTGACATGCGATGCCTTCAAAATCAACTCTGATATGTTTGTCTTTTTTACTCATGAAATTCATACACATGCAAAAACATCTATTTGGTTTAGCCCATGTCAATTTTCCATACATTTAATACTCTGGGATAACAAGTCACTGGTAACACATTAAAGGGACATTCCGGCCAAAGTAATATACGTGTATTGGCAAAAATGCTTCTAATAAAAGCTACAGCTGTTTCAAAAGTGTATTAAAAGGGACAGTCTACTCCCAGAATTATTGTTTTAAAAGATAGATAATCCCTGTATTACCCATTCCCCAGTTTTGCACAACCAACACTGTTATATTAAAGCACTTTGTACCTCTGTGATTACATGTTTTCTAAGCCTCTGCAGACTGCCCCCCTATCTCCAGTTCTTCTGACAGACATGCATTTTAGCCAATCAGTGCTGAGTCTTAAATAACTCCACGGGAGTGAACACAATGTTATCTATAAGACACACATGAACTAACAGTGTCTAGCTGTGAAAAACTTTCAAAATGCACTGAGATAAGAGGCAGTTCAACGACTTAGAAATTACTATGTGAGCCTACCTAGGTTTAGCTTTCCAGAAAGAATACCAAGAGAACAAAGCAAATTTGATGATAAAAGTAAATTGGAAAGTTGTTTAAAATTGCATGCCCTATTTGAACCATAAAGGTTTAATTTTGACTAGACTGTCCCTTTAAGTATGCACAGTGAACCAACATTTTAAACACATGATACAAGCCCCACTGGTGCTTTGAGTAGCTGCAGTATTTAAAATGCTGGTTCACTGAGAATATCTAGCTATTTGTCACTAGAAGCGTTTTTGCCAATACATGTATATTGCAAATATGTGTCTATTCAAAGATTTAATTCATGTGCATTAAAAATTTGACCGGAGGGGGACTTCCGGGCGGTGGCCATGATAGCACGCTCAATTGTTAGCTGCTATAAGCTTCTCCTCTAATCTGCTTAAAATCAGCTTCCATACCTACCATTGCTTAGCCATACACATCACAAAAGGTATAATTCGAGAAGCTCAATTACCTGCACTAAATATCATCAAGATTGAAGCACGCTACAATTGTCTGGAGACTTTCTGAGGTTGCGGCCTCCTAACCAACCCCCCGGCAGAGCACCTTCGGGTCTCTGTCGTTAGAAAGTACCTGGAGAGTACTTACTATACATATACTCAGTGGGCATTCGCTTACTATTCATACAGGATGGAACCCGCGGAAGCTATCTTGCTTAAAAAGATCACTATTATCCTTAATGATCACTTTACACGGCTCATGAATGATTTATCTGAAGCATGGGGCCATGGCGGCGTCCATATACAAAGGCACAGCAAGGACACAATACTCACGACAACTCCAAAACCGGAGTCTACTGAAGAAAGCAATATCTTGGTAATACACCAGGCAGAGACACCTTCATCAGACACGTGTTACAAGGAGAGAGTGCGGGCACTAACCCATATGGAGAACCATGAGAAAGGAGATAAGGGGAACTTCACGGTATTACCTAAAACTCCTACCTCCTTCCTCTCAGCCCCTATGATGATTATGAGTCAAACTGTTCTGAGGTGAAGGTGATTAAGGAAGCTGTGGTTCTCTCCCGTTCTGAATGCAGCTGGCTGAGAGACTTTAGCTCACAGGCATCTATGACAAGAGAACACTTTCAGTCATGCAGGCAAGTTTGTTTGGACCGTTACATCAGCCTTGTATATCCTAAACCCCATAACATAGACTTGAGAACCAGTGTGGGCTAGCTACTAATTTACACATGACCTGTGGAGGTGAGCAGGGGACACTCCAAAGCTCCATATGTACCGGATCATTTTAAGTCATACGGTCTCTCTACCATGTGTCTGGGGCTAAGTGTGCGTTAGAATTAATTGACCATAAAATTTGGAAACAGTTTGGTGACTCCATTTTAGAACTGCTCTCACCATGCGGTATTTGGTCATACAGGACTGTCATCGGCTGAACATAGTGACAATGTCAGAACTATACATATACCTGGCTACCTTTTACTTTATCTGTCAATCTCCTTAGGTTTTAATCTTTTACTCTGCAAAGCTAGCTAGCATTTAGAAATAGGATCACCCACTATCAATGATAAATTATAAAAGTGATATAGATTTGCATCCTGTTGCTGTACCCAGTATCTAAATGGCTTAACCACAATGTAATCTCAGGTTGACATGTTACTAATCTTTATTTTACATGGTCCCTCAACTATAAACCAATTATTTTTTACTCTCATACTGTAGTCGTTCTTATATATTACTTGCAGAGATCTCTCTATGTGACTGCTGGAACATTGTGTTACTATTTTGATCACCATCTGTGCCTGATTATATACATCTAACGTACATTGAACTGCCTAACCTACAAGTTATACTACTTATGATAATGTTGTTTGTTTGTTGACATGTATGTAACCACTGTGCACAATCATATGGTTCAGTACAGGGTATTGTATTATTTCTCATTTTCAGAACTGTTTCAACCACATCAGAATATTACATAGAATGTGTACCACCGGTATAGACACATTTGTTCCCTACATTTGCCACCAATTATTTTTTATTGAGCCTGTAATTTCATATAATATTTTACCCTATATAATTGTTGTAGCTATCAGGTGTGCATGCTACTAGTCTTAACACTCTATACTACATAGACCTTCAAATATAAACCAACGCATATCTTTACTCTTATGTTTCAGTTGTTCTTTTATATTACATATAGAGATCTATATTCAGTAAACTGGTTTGAACTCTATTTGTGTCTGACTATGTGGCTTTAATATATATTGAACTACCTAGCCTACAAGATATACCATTTATGGCAAGGATTATTGTTTGATAACAGGATATAACCATTGAGCGTAACAATATGACTAAGCATGTAATACTATATTCTTCTCATTCTCACAAGAAGTTATGTTTCACTAGACATTAACTCAGTAAGATAATAAGACACCTTTATCTTAAAGTATAATTTACTGAGTTTATTGCCGCAGGGTTTAGGGCCCAGGCCTTTGTGGCAGACTCACAATCTTCTGGTCTAAAAACTGCACGTATATCACCAACTGTAGAACAGTCCCTAAAAGAGTTGAACGTGCTTACACTCTGGCAGTCCGTCATACATATTTCCTTAAGCATCACTTTAAATGTTCTCAATATCTTAGGTACGGCCAACATCACTCTAGGTGGTTCTAGAACAATAAGATGCTCAGAATAGCAACTAGGGGTCCATACACCTCCTTAAAACCTTATAATATCCCTCTCACTTGTGTTATATAGTAAAATTAAGAGTTTAGTTCTATCTTTATAGCTGTTCAAAATTTGTATGTTGTATATAATGCTTGATAGTTTAAATATCAAAATAATAACAAAAAAGAGGTTCTTCATCTGAGATCCAAGAGAGATCTCACCCTATTTGAAATTACCTACTATAACTGTGTATGTAATACATCATTGTGAGGTCCAAGAGTGGCCTTTTAAACTGCTCAGTGGGTATATAGTTTTAATGGCAATTGACGTGCATTTTAAGATT
The DNA here is from genome assembly GCF_027579735.1 of Bombina bombina. Classification (NCBI taxonomy): domain Eukaryota; kingdom Metazoa; phylum Chordata; class Amphibia; order Anura; family Bombinatoridae; genus Bombina; species Bombina bombina. The sequence continues at coordinate 77,514,558 of NC_069499.1, forward strand.
AAGCTATGTCATGCAATGTAATTATACACTGTATTTGTATATTTTTCAATGACATTTTTTGTATGTTTGCCTTGTATGAAACCTCAATAAAAATATAAAAAAAAATTTTTTTTGACCGGAATGTGTAAATATACTTATCAGTATAGTGTCCCTTTAATTGAGATATTATGTCTTCTTTTTCCCTCACTAGTATATTATATTGATATTTTTCCAGGCTTCTTTATGTGTTATATTCATTAATAACACTTAATAAAGATAATAGACAATTATGGTTACAGGAATGGCATTTTAATCCTATTTAATTTACATTGTACACTAGATTTTTTTTTGCATACATGTTTTGTAGATGATCCATTTATATAGCCCACCTGGGAGTGTTTTTTGTAACAAAGTATAGATTTGCTTATTCTTTTAATAACATTGTGCTGATTTTCAGACTCCTAACCAAGCCCCAAAGTATCAGATGTAGACCCAGGTCTACAGATTCCTGCTGCTATTGTTTGTGTAATCTGTCTTTTCATATGCACGGAAGGGGGGTCTGCTCTTTCTGCTTTCCCAGACCCTTTCACTGAGTGTCCCAGCCTAACCTCATCAACAGTGCTAAACTAGGATCTTCTAAATACGTTTTTAAAATGTTTTATACTGGATTTTTATATCAGTATCTGTGCATAATCTTCTTTATAGTAGTGTATATTACATGCAGTTATATGAACATTGGTGTACACTGTCCTTTTAAGCATTCTATCTTACAATTTTAACTTTAAAATCATGTAGAAGTTAATGTTAAAAATAAATTTCTCTGGAAAAATAAAGTAATCATCTGACAATATTTTTTCCCCAATACAATTATTTTCATGTCAAGCTGCCAATGCTAGCAGTTTTATTAATATGTAAAAGACAAATAAATCCTATTAAAGGCTGTATCCGTCTGGTCAGGAATTGCATGCACAAGAGCAATCCGTATGTTGCTCATTGCTATGGGAGTTATTGGCATTCTGCGGACAGGACCCACACAAAGCAGCAAAACTGAAAACCGGGACCACCGGTTGGTTAAATAATTGATCTGCAGGCAGGAGGGTGGGACTGAAGCACAGAGGTCACAGTTTAGGGCTGTCCCATAAATAGTAAATCTAATCATTTAACCATAAGTTCTTGGTTATTTTGCGTAACATTTTGGTAAAACCTGGCAGTTACTGGTGCTGTTCAGTAAAGGTCAAAGCAACCAATAAGGATGAAATTGACAAAAAACAAAAAGATCTCTTATAAGTGAGATCTATAAGCTGTGTTCTCTTAGTGAAGAGCTCTGTGTATTGCAGCTGCATTACCGTATCTCTCAACATTGTAGTTAAAAACATATAAGTTATTGGTCTGGCCCATAAAGCTAATTCCGCTGAATGCCAGTACAAAGATGGTCCTAGTTGGGGAGCCTCAAGCCGCACATAGTACATTGAGCTTCAGTAGCTGTGATTGGCTGTTTCAGTAAATATAGTAGATTTGCATAATTAACAAATGCATGATAACAAGACAATGCAATTGTCTATTTCCACTCCTCTTGTGTCATGTGACAGCCATCAGCCAATCACAAATGCATATACGTACATTCTGTAAATTCTTGCACATGCTCAGTAGTAGCTGATGACTCAAAGTGTAAATATAAAAAGACTGTGCACATATTGTTAAAAGAAGTAAATTAGAAAGTTGTTTAAAATTGCTGCTCAATCTGAATCATGAAAGTTTAATTTTGACTTGAGTGTTCCTTTAAAACAATAAAATGTTACCTGCCCTTTTGTCATGCTGAGGTTAACATTAAAATTGTTTTATGCCAAAAATAACCAAGTAATCATTTTAAAACTATCTAGTTTAGTGCCTAATAAAATGGATTGTTTCAAAATTAGTTGTTTCTTTAGAATTCCGTATACCTTCATATACCATTTACAAGAATGTGGGTCATCAATTGCTTGATCTTAAATCTGCATAATGAAAATGAATAATAACATTTTAAAATGTAAACTATTTATGAATATATGAAAAGCTTTTATAGTGTATTACATTAGGCTTAATCACCCCCAGACACTCCTGTGCTGCCAGGAGGTAGTAGCCAGCTGAACTATGGGCTTTTGTTTAGGACTATCAGGTGTGATTAACATGAATGTTATATTACAGTATAGTTGAATTGTACTATATATATTTATATTTAGTTTTACAACATTCCAGGATCAGTTTGTTCGACTAGGAGTTTACTTTTGATGTGAATAGTTGTATTTTATTGATGAGTTTTCTGAGGGTTTGTGTATTGTGGCAGCTGTGATGGATTTCTAAACCAGTGCTGGGTATTGGCTGCTCCTTAACAATGGCATTGTTTTATTCCATTACTTACTTAAAGGGACAGTCTAGTATAAATTAAACTTTCATTATTCAGATAGGACTTTTAATTTTAATCAACTTTCCAATTTACTTTTATCATCAAATTTGCTTTTTTCTCTTGGTATCCTTAGTTTAAACTAAACATAGGTAGGCTCATATGCAAATTTCTAAGCCTTTGAGGGCTGCCTCTTATCACATGCTTTTTAAATCTCTTTTCAACACAAAGAGACAGAAAGTACACGTGGGCCATATAGATAACACTGTGCTCAGGCACAGAGGGTTATTTAAGATCTAGCACAAAACAATGCTAAATTTAAGACAATAGATAATAAACAGTCAGTCATGTGATCAGGGGACTGGAAGAAGGTTCCTAGATACAAGGTAATCACAGAGGTAAAAAGTATATTAATATAACTGTGTTGGTTATGCAAAACTGGGGAATGGGTAATAAAGGGATTATCTATCTTTTAAAACAATAACAATTCTATGGTAGACTGTCCCTTTAAATTTACTTACTATAATTGTTTTTTGGCTGATATGGATCTTTCCTACAAGAATGTTACTTACTGTGGATGTCTTGTTCTGGGAGGGTCTATTTTTACAAGAATGTTACTTACTGTGGATATCTTGTTCTGGGAGGGTCTATTTTTACAAGAATGTTACTTACTGTGGATGTCTTGTTCTGAGAGGGTCTATTTTTACAAGAATGTTACTGGGGATGTCTTGTTCTGGGAGGGTCTATTTTTACAAGAATGTTACTTACTGTGGATGTCTTGTTCTGGGAGGGTCTATTTTTACAAGAATGTTACTGTGGATGTCTTGTTCTGGGAGGGTCTATTTTTACAAGAATGTTACTTACTGTGGATGTCTTGTTCTGGGAGGGTCTATTTTTACAAGAATGTTACTTACTGTGGATGTCTTGTTCTGGGAGGGTCTATTTTTACAAGAATGTTACTTACTGTGGATGTCTTGTTCTGGGAGGGTCTATTTTTACAAGAATGTTACTTACTGTGGATGTCTTGTTCTGGGAGGGTCTATTTTTACAAGAATCTTACTTACTGTGGATGTCTTGTTCTGGGAGGGTCTATTTTTACAAGAATGTTACTTACTGTGGATGTCTTGTTCTGGGAGGGTCTATTTTTACAAGAATGTTACTTACTGTGGATGTCTTGTTCTGGTAGGGTCTATTTTTACAAGAATGTTACTCACTGTGGATGTCTTGTTCTGGGAGGGTCTATTTTTACAATAATGTTACTGTGGATGTCTTGTTCTGGGAGGGTCTATTTTTACAAGAATGTTACTGTGGATGTCTTGTTCTGGGAGGGTCTATTTTTACAAGAATGTTACTGTGGATGTCTTGTTCTGGGAGGGTCTATTTTTATAAGAATGTTACTTACTGTGGATGTCTTGTTCTGGGAGGGTCTATTTTTACAAGAATGTTACTGTGGATGTCTTGTTCTGGGAGGGTCTATTTTTACAAGAATGTTACTTACTGTGGATGTCTTGTTCCGGGAGGGTCTATTTTTACAAGAATGTTACTTACTGTGGATGTCTTGTTCTGGGAGGGTCTATTTTTACAAGAATGTTACTGTGGATGTCTTGTTCAAGAAAAGGGTCTATTTATACAAGACTGTTACTGTGGATGTCTTGTTCTGGGAGGGTCTATTTTTACAAGAATGTTACTTACTGTGGATGTCTTGTTCTGAGAGGGTCTATTTTTACAAGAATGTTACTTACTGTGGATGTCTTGTTCTGGGAGGGTCTATTTTTACAAGAATGTTACTGTGGATGTCTTGTTCTGGGAGGGTCTATTTTTACAAGAATGTAACTTACTGTGGATGTCTTGTTCTGGGAGGGTCTATTTTTACAAGAATGGTACTTACTAGGGTTGCACCGATACCATTTTTTTAAGACCGAGTACAAGTACCGATACTTGTTTTCAAATACTCGCCGATACCAATTACCGATACTTTTTTTAATGTCATGTGACAGTTTACCAAGCACAATACAGACTAATTATTTAAGATTCCTTCTTTATAATTATGAAGCACTGTAACTCAAAAGACATTATGAAATAATAAAACAGTTTTATTTGTCACAAAGTTCACAGAACATGTTTAGAAATAAAAATATTACAATAAAATATATTAACAATAAATAACAAATATAAAATTGCAACCAACCAAAAGTGCCTTACAGTAAAAAATAGAACAGAATACTGTTTAATCATGGTGAACAACACTATGGGCTGGATTACATTTGACTGGTAAGCTTTACCAATGCTCTCATTACACCTCCTACTCCATTAATGGCTATGGAATTGGAAATGGGAACAGAGCATTGGTAAAGCTTACCAATCAAATGTAATATAAATCTAGTCCTATAATTGCAGGATGAGTGTTCATTGGGATTAACTTAATTTTTCCTATGAGTACTCTTCCTGCAATTATATAAGCCAAGATGTTCCTCAGAGTACAGTATGTTTTGAACATAAATGTGCAAGATGAGAAGTACCAGCATAAAAGGCAATCTAGCAATTAGAATAATTTTTCAAAAGTTAGTGGCAAGTTATTTTTAAGGAACAGAACAGAACCATCTCTGCATGTTCAGCTATAAGTCTGTTTTTGCTATCAGTAAGGAGGTTCAACTTTCCACACTACTGCATGGGGCAGAAATATATTTTGGGCCATTTTAGCCAGAGCTGGAAATCTCAGTTTATTAACTGCCCAGTACTTCAGGGGTTTGTCTGAACGCAGTACAGTGATCTCTCCTTCAATAATAAGAATAAGAGCAATTTGTATTGGCAGAACAGTAGTAGACAATTTTTAGTTTAGTCTCCACTCCAGCTTTAAATGAAATGGGAACATGCAGTTTGAAAAAAACGCCACAAGATAGCATATGGGTAGGAAGTGGAGGTATCGGTTTAAGTATCGGTGCATTTGGACGAGTACAAGTACTCATGCAAGTACTTGGTATCGGTACCGATACCGATACCAGTATCGGTATCGGTGCAACCCTAGTACTTACTGTGGATGTCTTGTTCTGAGAGGGTCTATTTTTACAAGAATGTTACTTACTGTGGATGTCTTGTTCTGGGAGGGTCTATTTTTACAAGAATGTTACTTACTGTGGATGTCTTGTTCTGGGAGGGTCTATTTTTACAAGAATGTTACTGTGGATGTCTTGTTCTGGGAGGGTCTATTTTTACAAGAATGTTACTGTGGATGTCTTGTTCTGGGAGGGTCTATTTTTACAAGAATGTTACTGTGGAAGTCTTGTTCTGGGAGGGTCTATTTTTACAAGAATGTTACTTACTGTGGATGTCTTGTTCTGGGAGGGTCTATTTTTACAAGAATGTTACTTACTGTGGATGTCTTGTTCTGGGAGGGTCTATTTTTACAAGAATGTTACTGTGGAAGTCTTGTTCTGGGAGGGTCTATTTTTACAAGAATGTTACTTACTGTGGATGTCTTGTTCTGGGAGGGTGTATTTTTACAAGAATGTTACTTACTGTGGATGTCTTGTTCTGGGAGGGTCTATTTTTACAAGAATGTTACTTACTGTGGATGTCTTGTTCTGGGAGGGTCTATTTTTACAAGAATGTTACTGTGGATGTCTTGTTCTGGGAGGGTCTATTTTTACAAGAATGTTACTCACTGTGGATGTCTTGTTCTGGGAGGGTCTATTTTTACAAGAATGTTACTGTGGATGTCTTGTTCTGGGAGGGTCTATTTTTACAATAATGTTACTGTGGATGTCTTGTTCTGGGAGGGTCTATTTTTACAAGAATGTTACTGTGGATGTCTTGTTCTGGGAGGGTCTATTTTTACAAGAATGTTACTGTGGATGTCTTGTTCTGGGAGGGTCTATTTTTACAAGAATGTTACTGTGGATGTCTTGTTCTGGGAGGGTCTATTTTTACAAGAATGTTACTGTGGATGTCTTGTTCTGGGAGGGTCTGTTTTTATTTTCACAAGAATGTTACTATAGTTGATTTGGGCTGGGATGGTCCTTTCCTCAAAAAGGTTACCTACTGTGGTTGCTTTGGGCTGATGGAGTCATTCCCTACAAGATTGATACTTGGGCTTGATTTGAGTTGGGAGGGTCCTTTCTTACATGAAGGTTTTACTGTTACTTATTATGGTTACTTTGGGCTGGTTTTGACCTTTCCTACAAGAGTGTTACTGTGGTTGCTTTGGGCTAGGAGGGTTCTTTAATAAGGTCATACATACTATGATTACTTTGGGCTATGAGGAATGTATGAGTGTCTACTTATAACATTTGGCTACTTTTGTTATCATGCACTGCTAAAGTGACTCATATGCTGTAGCCTGTTTATACTGAGCTGGCTCGCCTGGGTTATATATGGTTTCTGGTCCAGCAGTGCTAGACTGGTGGTATTTGTATATAGATATACAGAGAATAACCAAAATAGTGAAGAGCCTAGGTAAAATTCTAGGAGCCAGTGGTGCCATCTATCCCTGTTTTAAAACATAAATTATACAGAACCAAAAATTCAGATCTTTATAAAATAAGCTTTTTTATTAGTACCTTGCTTGCTGATATTGTTCTCAGTGAACAGCCTCCCCTTACCACTTGCCTTGCACTATCTTATATTATCACACCCAAGGTAGAACATGCTGTGATCAGGGATGTCATCGCAGAAAATGCAGCATGACTTCTGAAAGATTGGGACACATAGAGGAACTGTTATTGCTTTCACTTTGCAGCACTGCTCAACATTAGACTGCTCTCTTCGAACAGAGCTTTGCTCTTGGCTGCACAGTCTAGGTTTGCCTTAGCACAGTGCATCCAGAGCAAAGTGCTGTTTGAAGAGAACAGTCAAATAGGAGTTATTGTTGACTTGTTCTGAGGGATTTTTTCAGCTTTGTGAAAGGGAGAAAAGAAAACTTTTTTTTTTGTCTGCTGCTAATTTGCAATGCAATTTTCAACTGCAGCACTAGATTATAAAACTTAAAAAAATTGCTTTACAGTCCAGTTATCAAACACATTGCAATTGAGCTGGTGATTTAATATAACTACCTAATTTTAAAATTGAATTGTATTTAAAAATTACCTGCAGAAAACTTTGCACACACACACACACACAAATGCAACCTTAGAAAAGGAGAAAAAAGTTCTACTTCTGGGCTTATCACCTCATTTAAAGGGACAGTCAAGTCCAAAAAAAAACTTTCATGATTTAAATAGGGCATGCAATTTTAAACAACTTCCCAATTTACTTTTATCACCAAATTTGCTTTGTTCTCTTGGTATTCTTAGTTGAAAACTAAAACTAGGAGGTTCATATGCTAATTTCTTAGACCTTGAAGACTGCCTCTAATCTGAATACATTTTGACCACTAGAGGGCATTAGTTCACATGTTTCATATAGATAACATTGAGCTAATGCACGTAAAGTGACCTAGGACTGAGCACTGATTGGCTAAACTGCATGTCTGTCAAAAGAACTGAAATAAGTGGGCAGTCAGCAGAAGCTTAGATACAAGATAATTACAGAGGTAAAAAGTATATTAATATAATTGTGTTGGTTGTGCAAAACTGGGAAATGGGTAATAAAGGGATTATCTTTCTTTTTAAACAACAAAAATTCTGGTGTTGACTGTCCCTTTAAGGTCAATTAAGAACAGGTATAGAGCATGGTCAATTTTCAGAGTTAAATTACAAGGGGACAAAACAAATAATAAAAATATAATACAATTGTTTTTTTGTTTTTTTTACAACACATAATTCAATCTTTTATATCACAATCTCAAAATGTTTCATTTCCCTATCGCCTCACAGTGCACAGTGGGTAATTATGTAATGACACCAATCTCCCTGTGTCTAATGTGTAGCTTTTCTCTTCTGTTTTAGCATTCAAGCTCTGGGGAGTTAAGGACTTTAAGAAAAGGCTTATCTCCATACCACTCCGAATCCCAGCTGTCATCGATGCCTCAGTACCAGGAGCCTCTACTAAATGTAAGCAAACCTTTCTGTCTCAGTTCTTTTTTTTTTATCCAAAGAAAAACTGATGACAAGAGCGCAGAGGACGTGTGTGTATGGAGGGGAGACATGTCACCAATTCACCATTCTATTTGATTGTGTATTAGTCAAGATGAATATGTATAAGCAGCAACAATAGGACGCA
>NC_069499.1:77528072-77620572 GCF_027579735.1 Bombina bombina
GAAAGTTTACATTGCAGCAGTTTTGTTAAAATACTCACCTTTTTCTTCTTCCAAGCCAGACCAGCGATCCCCCGCGCGCTTCTCATGCTGTACTTAGCACAGCAGTGAAGAAATGGGCTTCTTACAATCACAGCGTGGCCTCAGGAAAAGCTTGCTCTGGGGGGGAAGCCATGATTGGAGGAAGTCGGATTCGTCATTGCTGACGTAAGTACAGAGGAGCTGCGGGCGGGGATTGCTGTTCCGGCTAGGAAAAAGAAAAAGGTGATTATTTTAACAAAAACACTGCAATGTAAACTTTCATGAATGAAAGTGCCCCTGTTTTTAATAGTATTTTTAAAAACCAGACACTCATTCATGAAAATGTACATAATAAAATTTATGAGAAATTGTATTTTCAGGTTTATTTGTGTATATGAAGTAGCTGGTTTCTTCTGTTATGTGTGATCAGTCCACGGGTCATCATTACTTCTGGGATATTATCTGCTCCCCTACAGGAAGTGCAAGAGGATTCACCCAGCAGAGTTGCTATATAGCTCCTCCCCTCTACGTCACCTCCAGTCATTCTCTTGCACCCAAAGACTAGATAGGAGGTGTGAGAGGACTATGGTGATTATACTTAGTTTTTAGAACTTCAATCAAAAGTTTGTTATTTTACAATAGCACCGGAGCGTGTTATTACCTCTCTGGCAGAGTTTGAAGAAGAATCTACCAGAGTTTTTATTATGATTTTAACCGGAGTAGTTAAGATCATATTGCTGTTTCTCGGCCATCTGAGGGAGGTAAAAGCTTCAGATCAGGGGACAGCGGGCAGTTGAATCTGCATTGAGGTATGTCGCAGTTGTTATTTTCTGAATGGAATTGATGAAAAAATCCTGCCATGCCGTTATAATGAACATGTATGTATACTCTACACTTTAGTATTCTGGGGATGGTATTTCACCGGAATTACTCTGTAAAAGTACATTAAACCTTTTATTAGGTATTTTTCATGTTAAACGTTTTTGCTGGAATGTAGAATCGTTTGCATTAATGAGGTACTGAGTGAATAAGTATTTGGGCATTATTTTCCACTTGGCAGTTTGCTTGTGTTAATTATGACAGTTTCGTTTCTCTCTCACTGCTGTGTGTGAGAGGGAGGGGCCGTTTTTGGCGCTCTTTGCTACGCATCAAAAATTTCCAGTCAGTTTTTCTGCATGATCCGGTTCATCTCTAACAGAACTCAGGGGTCTTCAAACTTCTTTGAAGGGAGGTAGATTCTCTCAGCAGAGCTGTGAGACTTATATAGTGACTGTGATTTAAAACGTTGTTTAAAATTTAATTAGTGTTATTTTACTAATGGGAACAAACCTTTGCTAAAAAGTTGTGTTGTTTGTTAAGAGTGATGCTATAACTGTTTTTCAGTTCATTATTTCAACTGTCATTTAATCGTTTAGTGCTTCTTGAGGCACAGTACGTTTTTATTGAATAAAATTGTAACCGAGTTGCATGTTTATTGCTAGTATGTTAAACATGTCTGATTCAGAGGAAGATACCTGTGTCATTTGTTCCAATGCCAAGGTGGAGCCCAATAGAAATTTATGTACTAACTGTATTGATGCTACCTTAAATAAAAGCCAATCTGTACAAATTGAACAAATTTCACCAAACAGCGAGGGGAGAGTTATGCCGACTAACTCGCCTCACGTGTCAGTACCTGCATCTCCCGCCCGGGAGGTGCGTGATATTATGGCGCCTAGTGCATCTGGGCAGCCATTACAGATAACATTACAAGATATGGCTACTGTTATGACTGAAGTTTTGGCTAAATTACCAGAACTAAGAGGCAAGCGTGATCACTCTGGGGTGAGAACAGAGTGCGCTGATAATTCTAGGGCCATGTCTGATTCTGCGTCACAGCTTGCAGAGCATGAGGACGGAGAGCTTCATTCTGTAGGTGACGGTTCTGATCCAAACAGATTGGATTCGGATATTTCGAATTTTTAAATTTAAATTGGAAAACCTCCGTGTATTACTAGGGGAGGTCTTAGCAGCTCTCAACGATTGTAACGCTGTTGCAATACCAGAGAAAATGTGTAGGTTGGATAAATACTTTGCGGTACCGGCGAGTACTGACGTTTTTCCTATACCTAAGAGATTAACTGAAATTGTTACTAAGGAGTGGGATAGACCCGGTGTGCCGTTCTCACCCCCTCCAATATTTAGAAAGATGTTTCCAATAGACGCCACCACACGGGACTTATGGCAAACGGTCCCTAAGGTGGAGGGAGCAGTTTCTACTTTAGCTAAGCGTACCACTATCCCGGTGGAGGATAGCTGTGCTTTTTCAGATCCTATGGATAAAAAATTAGAGGGTTACCTTAAGAAAATGTTTATTCAACAAGGTTTTATATTACAACCCCTTGCATGCATCGCGCCGATCACGGCTGCGGCAGCATTTTGGATTGAGTCTCTGGAAGAGAACCTTAGTTCAGCTACGCTGGACGACATTACGGACAGGCTTAGAGTCCTTAAACTAGCTAATTCATTCATTTCGGAGGCCGTAGTACATTTAACCAAACTTACGGCTAAGAATTCAGGATTCGCCATTCAGGCACGCAGAGCGCTGTGGCTAAAATCCTGGTCGGCTGATGTAACTTCTAAGTCCAAATTACTTAGTATACCTTTCAAGGGGCAAACTTTATTTGGGCCCGGTTTGAAAGAAATTATTGCTGACATTACAGGAGGTAAGGGCCACGCTCTACCTCAAGACAAAGCCAAAGTTAAGGCTAGACAGTCTAATTTTCGTCCCTTTCGGAATTTCAAAGCAGGAGCAGCGCCAACTTCCACTGCACCAAAACAGGGAGGAGCTGTTGCTCGTTACAGACAAGGCTGGAAGCCTAATCAGTCCTGGAACAAGGGCAAGCAGGCCAGTAAACCTGCTGCTGTCCCAAAGACAGCATGAACCGAGGGCCCCCGATCCGGGACCGGATCTAGTGGGGGGCAGACTCTCTCTCTTCGCCCAGGCTTGGGCAAGAGATGTCCAGGATCCCTGGGCGCTAGAGATCAATAGCTCAGGGATACCTTCTAGACTTCAAATCCTCTCCCCCAAGAGGGAGATTTCATCTGTCAAGGTTGTCAACAAACCAAATAAAGAAAGACGCGTTTCTACGCTGTGTACAAGATCTATTATTAATGGGAGTGATCCATCCGGTTCCGCGGTCGGAACAAGGACAAGGGTTTTACTCAAACCTGTTTGTGGTTCCCAAAAAAGAGGGAACTTTCAGGCCAATCTTGGATTTAAAGATCCTAAACAAATTCCTAAGAGTTCCATCGTTCAAAATGGAAACTATTCGGACAATCTTACCCATGATCCAAGAGGGTCAGTACATGACCACAGTGGATTTAAAGGATGCTTACCTTCACATACCGATTCACAAAGATCATTACCGGTATCTAAGGTTTGCCTTCTTAGACAGGCATTACCAGTTTGTAGCCCTTCCATTCGGATTGGCTACGGCTCCAAGAATCTTTACAAAGGTTCTGGGTGCCCTTCTGGCGGTACTAAGACCGCGAGGAATTTCGGTAGCTCCGTACCTAGACGACATTCTGATACAAGCTTCAAGCTTTCAAACTGCCAAGTCTCATACAGAGTTAGTTCTGGCATTTCTAAGGTCGCACGGATGGAAAGTGAACGAAAAGAAGAGTTCTCTCTTTCCTCTCACAAGAGTTCCATTCTTGGGGACTCTTATAGATTCTGTAGAAATGAAGATTTATCTGACAGAAGACAGATTAACGAAGCTTCTAAATGCATGCCGTGTCCTTCATTCCATTCAACTCCCGTCAGTAGCTCAATGCATGGAGGTGATCGGCTTAATGGTAGCAGCAATGGACATAGTTCCCTTTGCACGCCTACATCTCAGACCGCTGCAATTGTGCATGCTGAGTCAGTGGAATGGGGATTACTCAGATTTGTCCCCCACTCTGAATCTGGATCGAGAGACCAGAACCTCTCTTCTATGGTGGCTTTCTCGGCCACATCTGTCCAGGGGGATGCCGTTCAGCAGGCCGGACTGGACAATTGTAACAACAGACGCCAGCCTTCTAGGTTGGGGCGCTGTCTGGAATTCTCTGAAGGCTCAGGGACAATGGAGTCAGGAGGAAAGTCTCCTGCCAATAAACATTCTGGAATTGAGAGCAGTTCTCAATGCCCTTCTAGCTTGGCCCCAGTTGAAAACTCGGGGGTTCATCAGGTTTCAGTCGGACAACATCACGACTGTAGCTTACATCAACCATCAAGGAGGGACAAGAAGCTCCCTAGCAATGATAGAAGTATCAAAGATAATTCGCTGGGCAGAGTCTCACTCTTGCCATCTGTCAGCAATCCACATCCCGGGAGTGGAGAACTGGGAGGCGGATTTCTTGAGTCGCCAGACTCTTCATCCGGGGGAGTGGGAACTTCATCCGGAGGTCTTTGCCCAAATACTTCAACGTTGGGGCAAACCAGAGATAGATCTCATGGCGTCTCGCCAGAACGCCAAACTTCCTCGCTACGGATCCAGATCCAGGGATCCGGGAGCGGTTCTGATAGATGCTTTGACAGCACCTTGGAACTTCAGGATGGCTTATGTGTTTCCACCCTTTCCGCTGCTTCCTCGATTGATTGCCAAAATCAAACAGGAGAAAGCATCAGTGATTCTAATAGCGCCTGCATGGCCGCGCAGGACTTGGTATGCAGATCTAGTGGACATGTCATCCTGTCCGCCTTGGTCTCTACCTCTAAGACAGGACCTTCTGATTCAGGGTCCATTCAAACATCAAAGTCTAACTTCTCTGAAGCTGACTGCTTGGAAATTGAACGCTTGATTTTATCAAAACGTGGTTTTTCTGAGTCGGTTATTGATACCCTGATACAGGCTAGGAAGCCTGTTACCAGAAAGATTTACCATAAAATATGGCGTAAATACCTATACTGGTGTGAATCCAAAGATTACTCCTGGAGTAAGGTTAGGATTCCTAGGATATTGTCTTTTCTACAAGAAGGTTTAGAAAAGGGTTTATCGGCTAGCTCATTAAAGGGACAGATTTCAGCTCTGTCCATCTTGTTTCACAGGCGTCTGTCAGAAGATTCAGACATCCAAGCCTTTTGTCAGGCTTTAACTAGGATCAAGCCTGTGTTTAAAACTGTTGCTCCGCCATGGAGTTTAAACTTAGTTCTTAACGTTTTACAGGGTGTTCCGTTTGAACCCCTTCATTCCATTGATATAAAATTGTTATCTTGGAAAGTTCTATTTTTAATGGCTATTTCCTCGGCTCGAAGAGTCTCTGAGTTATCAGCCCTACATTGTGATTCTCCTTATCTGATCTTTCACTCAGACAAGGTAGTTCTGCGTACTAAACCTGGGTTCTTACCTAAGGTAGTCACTAACAGGAATATCAATCAAGAGATTGTTGTTCCATCCTTGTGTCCAAATCCTTCTTCAAAGAAGGAACGTCTTCTACACAATCTGGATGTAGTTCGTGCCCTCAAGTTCTACTTGCAGGCAACTAAAGATTTTCGCCAAACTTCTTCCCTGTTTGTCGTTTATTCTGGACAGAGGAGAGGTCAAAAAGCTTCTGCTACCTCTCTCTCTTTTTGGCTTCGTAGCTTAATACGTTTAGCCTATGAGACTGCTGGACAGCAGCCTCCTGAAAGAATTACAGCTCATTCCACTAGAGCTGTGGCTTCCACTTGGGCCTTTAAGAATGAGGCCTCTGTTGAACAGATTTGCAAGGCTGCAACTTGGTCTTCGCTTCATACTTTTTCCAAATTTTACAAATTTGACACTTTTGCTTCTTCGGAGGCTATTTTTGGGAGAAAGGTTCTTCAGGCCGTGGTTCCTTCTGTATAATGAGCCTGCCTATCCCTCCCGTCATCCGTGTACTTTTGCTTTGGTATTGGTATCCCAGAAGTAATGATGACCCGTGGACTGATCACACATAACAGAAGAAAACATAATTTATCCTTACCTGATAAATTCCTTTCTTCTGTTGTGTGATCAGTCCACGGCCCGCCCTGTTTTTAAGGCAGGTGCATATTTTTTAAATTATAATTCAGTCACCACTACACCCTTGGTTTCTCCTTTCTCGTTGGTCTTTGGTCGAATGACTGGAGGTGACGTAGAGGGGAGGAGCTATATAGCAACTCTGCTGGGTGAATCCTCTTGCACTTCCTGTAGGGGAGCAGATAATATCCCAGAAGTAATGATGACCCGTGGACTGATCACACAACAGAAGAAAGGAATTTATCAGGTAAGCATAAATTATGTTTTTGTGCTTTTTAAACCACAGCCTATTACAATGGGTTGAGCTTCAGGTAATATCAGATCTCATTATGTTATCACTTTGTGTACACACACTTATAATTGTATTACTTAACTATCATGCCCCCCACTGAGAGTGTAATCTCTTCTGCTGGCTGCGTTTACTTAGGCTATTCAATAGAAATACTCCAGTATAGAAACTTTCAGTATAGGTTGGGATACCACAGGCTAAATCAGCTATTTCAAATGCCAAAATAGGGGTAAAGGAGCTACTTGTAAACGATTTAAAACACTCCAGAAGGTAAAATGAATCATTGGGAACAATTTAAAGGGGAGAATTTTTTTGGGTGAACTATCCCTTTAAGTACTGAAATGCTCAGTGTAGATGGGGATACAACAGGCAAACACAACAATTTCACATTTAAAATAAAGGTAAAGGAGCTATTTGACAACAATTTGATACACTCCAGCAGGTAAAATGGATTATTGGGAACACATTAAAAGGGAGAAAAAAAATACAGTACACTGTCCCTTTAAATTGATTGGCAAGAGCACAACATATTAAACAATTTTCTAATTTACTTTTATTATTCTTGTTATGCTTTGTTAAAGATTAGTTCTAGGTGAGCTCAGGAGCGTGCACGTGTCACCCATCTGGCATCAGTGTTTGAAACAATGTTTATGGCAATGTTGTACATAGCAGCAAACACTGCTGCCATAGAATGTTAATGACACATGCATACTCATAAGCTCCTTTCAGACTACCTAGGTTTACTCTTCAAAAAAAGAAACCAAAAGAACAAAGCAAGAAGTACAATGGAAAGTTTTTTTAAAAATTGCATATTCTATCTGAACCATTAAAGTTTAAAGGGACACTAAACCCAAATGTTTCCTTTCATGATTCAGATAGAGCATGCAATTTTAAGAAACTTTCTAATTTACTCCTATTATCAATTTCTCTCGTTCTCTACATTTAGCCATCCAATCAGCAAGCGCAACCCAGGTGATGAACCTAAAATGGTCCGACTCCAAAGATTTGAAAAAGCAGGAATTAAAGCTTTGGAGCGGGCCCATTTTAGGTTTATCACCTGGGTTGCGCTTGCTGATTGGATGGCTAAATGTAGCCACCAATCAGCAAGCGCTACCCAGGGTAAAGATACCAAGAGAACGAAGAAAAATTGATAATCGGAGTAAATTAGAAAGTTCCAAGCTCTATCTGAATCATGAAAGAAGAAATTTAGGTTTAGTATCCCTTTAATTTTAAGTTTTGTGTTCCTTTAAAGGGACTTATATTTGTAATGCATATTATGTTTGAAAACAAGTATTTCCAATACACACATTAGCAGAAATGAATGTAGATACAATTGTGACTGTTTCAGTGACAGCTTTTACTGTGCATTAAGCAAATGGACATATGCCCCATCATGCACTGCTCTGACACTGTGTCCATCTATCTACCATCTGTCTTTGTCTGTCTATCATCTCGCTATTATCCATCTATTATCTATCTATCTATCATTTATTATCTATTAGCTATTTTAGCATCGATTATCTATCTTTTATCTGTCTATTATCTATCATATATATGTCTTTGTCTGTCTGTCTCTCTCTATCTATCTATTTATCCTGTCTGTCTAACTAGTTGTTTATTTACATAGATAAAACATATATTTTAAATACACATACAGGCGCACATAAATATTATCTATCTATCTATCCTGTCTGTCTAGTTGTCTATTTACATAGATACAACATATATTTTAAATACGCATACAGGCGCACATAAATATTATCTATCTATCCTGTCTGTCTAACTAGTTGATTATTTACATAGATAAAACATATATTTCTCTTGTTAAGTGTGTTCAGTCCACGGGTCATCCATTACTTATGGGATATATTCTCCTTCCCAACAGGAAGTTGCAAGAGGATCACCCAAGCAGAGCTGCTATATAGCTCCTCCCCTCACATGTCATATCCAGTCACTCTTGCAACCCTCAACAAAGAAGGAGGTCGCGAGAGGAGTTGGAGTTTTTACTTAATTATTCTTCAATCAAAAGTTTGTTATTTTAAAATGGCACCGGAGTGTGCCGTTTTTTTGCATCTCAGGCAGTATTTGGAGAAGAATCTGCCTGCGTTTTTCTATGATCTTAGCAGACGTAACTAAGATCCGCTGGCTGTTCTCGACATTCTGAGGAGTAGGGTAACTTCAGAAAGAGGGGAATAGCATGCGGGGTCCCCCGCAAATGAGGTATGTGCAGTACATTATTTTCTGGAAATGGAATTGACTAAGAAAATACTGCTGTTACCCATATGATGTAAGTACAGCCTTAAATGCAGTAGTAGCGACTGGTATCAGGCTGATAAATGTATGCGCAGTTAAGTTATTTTCTAGGGACTAGAATTTGACTGAGAAAATACTGTTAATACTGAAATAATGTTTAAGCCTTATCTGCAGTGGAAGCGACTGGTAGCAGGCTTAGTGATAACTTTGCATGACATTGAAAATGTTGTTTTTAAAACGTTTACTGGCATGTTATTCGTTTTGTGAGGTACTTTGGTGATAAATCTTTTTGGGCATGATTTTTTCCACATGGCTAATGTATTTTTCTGCATAGAAACCGTTATATCAGGTCTCCCACTGTTGTAATATGAGTGGGAGGGACCTTGTTTTTAGCGCCTTGTTGCACAGTTAAAATTCTAGCACAGTCTTCCTGCTTCTTCCTCCTTGATCCAGGACGTCTCTAGAGAGCTCAGGGGTCTTCAAAATTCGTTTTTGAGGGAGGTAATCAGTCACAGCAGATCTGTGACAGTGTGTTTGACTGTGATAAAAGCGTTAAATCTTAATTTGATATCCGTTTTTGGATATTGAGGGGTTAATCATCCTTTTGCTAATGGGTGCAATCCTCTGCTAATTAATACACTTCTCGTTAAGAATTGTTGACTATAACTGAATTAATTTTCTTTGTTATTCAACTGTGTTTTTAAAAGCGCTGCAGCATTTTTTATATTGCTTGTAAACTTATTGAAAGTGATTTCCAAGCTTGCTAGCTTCATTGCTAGTCTGTTTAAACATGTCTGATACAGAGGAATCTGCTTGTTCATTATGTTCAAAAGCCGATGTGGAGCCCAATAGAAATTTGTGTACCAATTGTATTGATATTACTTTGAATAAAAATCAATCTGTACCGACAAAGAAATTATCACCAGACAACGAGGGGGAAGTTATGCCGTCTAACTCTCCTCACGTGTCAGTACCTTCGTCTCCCGCTCGGGAGGTGCGTAAGATTGAGGCGACAAGTACATCAAGGCCCTTACAAATCACTTTACATGATATGGCTAATGTTATGAAAGAAGTATTATACAATATGCCCGAATTAAGAGGCAAGCGCGATAGCTCTGGGTTAAGGACAGAGCGCGCTGATGACACGAGAGCCATGTCTGATACTGCGTCACAATTTGCAGAACATGAGGACGGTGAGCTTCATTCTGTGGGTGACGGTTCTGATTCGGGGAGACCGGATTCAGAAATTTCAAATTTTAAATTTAAGCTTGAGAACCTCCGCGTGTTACTAGGGGAGGTGTTAGCGGCTCTGAATGATTGCGACACGGTGGCAATTCCAGAGAAATTATGTAGGTTGGATAGATACTATGCGGTACCGGTGTGTACTGACGTTTTTCCTATACCAAAAAGGCTTACAGAAATTATAAGTAAGGAGTGGGATAGACCCGGTGTGCCCTTTTCCCCTCCTCCGATATTTAGAAAAATCTTCCCTATAGACGCCACCACTCGAGACTTATGGCAGACGGTCCCTAAGGTGGAGGGAGCAGTTTCTACTTTAGCCAAGCGTACCACTATCCCGGTGGAGGATAGCTGTGCTTTCTCAGATCCAATGGACAAAAAATTAGAGGGTTACCTTAAGAAAATGTTTGTTCAACAAGGTTTTATATTGCAGCCTCTTGCATGCATTGCGCCTGTCACGGCTGCAGCGGCATTCTGGTTTGAGTCTCTGGAAGAGGCGATTCGCACAGCACCATTGGATGAGACTTTGAGCAAAGTTAGAACGCTTAAACTGGCTAATGCGTTTGTTTCAGATGCCGTAGTGCATTTAACCAAACTTACGGCTAAAAATTCCGGATTCGCCATACAGGCGCGCAGGGCGCTATGGCTTAAATCCTGGTCAGCAGATGTAACTTCTAAGTCTAAACTACTTAACATTCCTTTCAAAGGGCAGACCTTATTCGGGCCCGGCTTGAAGGAAATTATTGCTGACATTACGGGAGGTAAGGGCCACACCCTTCCTCAGGACAGGGCCAAATCAAAGGCCAAACAGTCTAATTTTCATGCCTTTCGTAACTTCAAGGCAGGAGCAGCATCAACTTCCTCCGCTCCAAAACAGGAAGGAACTACTGCTCGTTACAGACAGGGTTGGAAAGGCAACCAGTCATGGAACAAGGGCAAGCAGGCCAGAAAGCCTACTTCCGCCCCTAAGACAGCATGAAGACAGGGCCCCCTCTCCGGAGACGGATCTAGTGGGGGGCAGACTTTCTTTCTTCGCCCAGGCTTGGGCAAGAGATGTACAGGATCCCTGGACGTTGGAGATTATATCTCAGGGATACCTTCTGGATTTCAAAACTTCTCCTCCACAAGTGAGGTTTAATCTGTCAAGGTTATCAACAAACCTAGTAAAGAAAGAGGCATTTCTACAATGTGTACAAGACCTCTTAGTGATGGGAGTGATCCACCCAGTTCCGCAAACGGAACGGGGACAAGGGTTTTACTCCAATCTATTTGTGGTTCCCAAAAAAGAGGGAACCTTCAGACCAATTTTAGACTTAAAAATCTTAAACAAATTCCTAAGGGTTCCATCGTTCAAGATGGAAACCATTCGGACCATTCTACCCATGATCCAAGAGGGTCAGTAAATGACCACAGTGGACTTAAAGGATGCCTACCTTCACATACCGATTCACAAAGATCATTATCGGTACCTAAGGTTTGCCTTTCTAGACAGGCATTACCAGTTTGTAGCTCTTCCCTTCGGGTTGGCTACGGCCCCGAGAATTTTTACAAAGGTTCTGGGCTCACTTCTGGCCATACTAAGACCACGAGGCATAGCAGTGGCTCCGTACCTAGACGACATTCTGATACAAGCGTCAAGTTTTCAAAATGCAAAGTCTCATACAGAGATAGTTCTAGCATTTCTGAGGTCGCATGGGTGGAAAGTGAACGTGGATAAGAGTTCTCTGTTACCACTCACAAGGGTTCCTTTTCTAGGGACTCTTATAGATTCTGTAGAGATGAAGATTTACCTGACGGAGTCCAGGTTATCAAAGATTCTCAATGCTTGCCGTGCCCTTCACTCCATTCCAAGCCCATCAGTAGCTCAGTGTATGGAAGTAATCGGCTTGATGGTCGCGGCAATGGACATAGTGCCATTTGCGCGCCTGCAACTCAGACCGCTGCAACTATGCATGCTAAGTCAGTGGAACGGGGATTACTCAGATCTGTCCCCTTTGCTACATCTGGACCAGGAGACCAGAGATTCTCTTCTCTGGTGGTTGTCACGGGTTCATCTGTCCGAAGGAATGACCTTTCGCAGACCAGATTGGACGATTGTAACAACAGATGCCAGCCTTCTAGGCTGGGGAGCAGTCTGGAACTCCCTGAAGGCTCAGGGATCGTGGACTCAGGAGGAGAAACTCCTCCCAATAAACATTCTAGAATTGAGAGCAATATTCAATGCTCTTCTAGCTTGGCCTCAGTTGGCAACACTGAGGTTCATCAGATTTCAGTCGGACAATATCACGACTGTGGCTTACATCAATCATCAAGGGGGAACCAGGAGTTCCCTAGCGATGGTGGAAGTCTCGAAGATAATTCGCTGGGCAGAGTCTCACTCTTGCCACCTGTCAGCGATCTACATCCCAGGCGTGGAGAACTGGGAGGCGGATTTTCTAAGTCGCCAGACTTTTCATCCGGGGGAGTGGGAACTTCACCCGGAGGTATTTGCTCAACTGATTCGTCGTTGGGGCAAACCGGATCTGGATCTCATGGCATCTCGCCAGAACGCCAAGCTTCCTTGTTACGGATCCAGGTCCAGGGACCCGGGAGCGGTGCTGGTAGATGCACTAGCAGCCCCTTGGGTTTTCAACATAGCTTATGTGTTTCCACCTTTTCCGTTGCTACCTCGACTGATTGCCAGGATCAAACAGGAGAGAGCGTCGGTGATTCTGATAGCGCCTGCGTGGCCACGCAGGACCTGGTATGCAGACCTAGTGGATATGTCGTCCTGTCCACCATGGTCTCTACCTCTGAGGCAGGACCTTCTAATTCAGGGTCCTTTCAACCATCCAAACCTTCTCAAATTTCTCTGAGGCTGACTGCTTGGAAATTGAACGCTTGATTCTATCAAAGCGTGGGTTTTCGGATTCGGTTATTGATACCTTGATACAGGCTCGAAAACCTGTTACCAGAAAAATTTACCATAAGATATGGCGTAAATATTTATATTGGTGTGAATCCAAGAGTTACTCATGGAGTAAGGTTAGGATTCCTAGGATATTGTCTTTTCTACAAGAGGGTTTAGAAAAGGGCTTATCCGCTTTTCAGCCTCCTGAAAGAATTACAGCTCATTCCACTAGAGCTGTGGCTTCCACTTGGGCCTTTAAAAATGAGGCCTCTGTTGAACAGATTTGCAAGGCTGCCACTTGGTCTTCACTTCATACTTTTTACAAATTTTACAAATTTGACACTTTTGCTTCTTCGGAGGCTGTTTTTGGGAGAAAGGTTCTACAGGCAGTGGTTCCTTCTGTTTAATGTTCCTGCCTTGTCCCTCCCTTCATCCGTGTACTTTTAGCTTTGGTATTGGTATCCCATAAGTAATGGATGACCCGTGGACTGAACACACTTAACAAGAGAAAACATAATTTATGCTTACCTGATAAATGTATTTCTCTTGTAGTGTGTTCAGTCCACGGCCCGCCCTGTCTTTTTGAGGCAGGTTCTAAATTTTAAATTATAACTCCAGTCACCACTGCACCCTATAGTTTCTCCTTTCTCGTCTTGTTTCGGTCGAATGACTGGATATGACATGTGAGGGGAGGAGCTATATAGCAGCTCTGCTTGGGTGATCCTCTTGCAACTTCCTGTTGGGAAGGAGAATATATCCCATAAGTAATGGATGACCCGTGGACTGAACACACTACAAGAGAAATAAATTTATCAGGTAAGCATAAATTATGTTTTCTTTTACAAGATATACCGAGTCCACGGGTTTCATCCTTTACTTGTGGGATATATTCCTCCTGCTAACAGGAAGTGGCAAAGAGCACCACAACAGAGCTGCTATATAGCTCCTCCCCTAACTCCTCCCCCCAGTCATTCTCTTTGCCTATGCTAGCAATAGGAAGGGTAAAGTTTATGTGGTGATAAAAAGATAGTTTAGTTTTTCTTCAATCAAGAATTTTTTATTTTAAATGGTAACGGTGAGTACTGTTTTTACTCTGGCATGACATAGAAGAAGAATCATGCCTTGAGTCTGATGATCTTAGCAGTAGTAACTAAGATCCATGTTCGTTCTCTCAAGTTTTACTGAGGAAGTACAGGAGAAATCTTCAGTATGGGGGAACGTTTTCTTGCTGCAAGCAGTATCAAGGTATGTCCAGTCATTTACATTCTGAGGAGACCTGATATATCAGAATTTGGCTGACATATTTCCCATGCGGGTTAAAGGTTAAGCAGTATTCCTTATATAAAAAAAAAAAGGGTGGTACTGTAGTAACCTGTGTATTATTATCCCATTCAAGATAACATGGGATACTTAAGGGTTGGTTTTAGACACTGGGGCAGCCTAGGAAACACCTAATGTTACGATTATGGGGTTTATTGAGGTTGAGTTTAATTTTTCTGTGGGGTTCACATGGCATGTTCATTACAAAAAAGCAGTGTGTGCATATTTTTATTGTTGAAACGCTTCCCATGCGGTTTTCTCAAGTTGTCAGTTCATCAGACATGATGGGCGGGGCCTAATTTTGCGCTTCAGTGCACAGTTAGTTTCTGGAGAGGTAGCAGCCATTAGCTCCGGTTGGAACCAGACTGTGAGGCTGTATTTTGGAGTGGGACCGGATCGTTTCGACAGGTCTTGGGGGCAGGTAGGCAGAATCCATTAAGTGAAAATTGTCT
Source organism: Bombina bombina (assembly GCF_027579735.1). NCBI lineage: Eukaryota > Metazoa > Chordata > Amphibia > Anura > Bombinatoridae > Bombina > Bombina bombina. The sequence goes on from NC_069499.1 coordinate 77,542,536, forward strand.
GCAGATCGTTTTTTACTGCCTACTTTACTAAAAATAAGATTTAACTCTCCTATTACTTGTGGTGCAATATCCGATAGCACATTAGGCTCTCATATCAACAAAATTATTCATTTTGAATATCGTTTTAACGACTTTGCAAAACAGTGTACACTTTTTAATCTTAAAGGCGCAGTAATCGTTTTTGTGCTGAATTCTTTTTCTCTTGTTAAGTGTATCCAGTCCACGGATCATCCATTACTTGTGGGATATTCTCCTTCCCAACAGGAAGTTGCAAGAGGATCACCCACAGCAGAGCTGCTATATAGCTCCTCCCCTCACTGCCATATCCAGTCATTCTCTTGCAACTCTCAACTAAGATGGAGGTCGTAAGAGGACTGTGGTGTTTTATACTTAGTTTATTTCTTCAATCAAAAGTTTGTTATTTTTAAATGGTACCGGAGTGTACTGTTTATCTCAGGCAGTATTTAGAAGAAGAATCTGCCTGCGTTTTCTATGATCTTAGCAGAAGTAACTAAGATCCTTTGCTGTTCTCACATATTCTGAGGAGTGAGGTAACTTCAAAGGGGGAATAGCGTGCATGTTTTCCTGTAATAAGGTATGTGCAGTTAAAATATTTTTCTAGGAATGGAATTTGCTAGAAAATGCTGCTGATACCGAAGTAATGTAAGTAAAGCCTTAAATGCAGTGATAGCGACTGGTATCAGGCTTATTAATAGAGATACATACTCTTATAAAAGTGTATTTTAAAACGTTTGCTGGCATGTTTAATCGTTTTTTTACATATGTTTGGTGATAAAACTTATTGGGGCCTAGTTTTTTCCACATGGCTGGCTTGAATTTTGCCTAGAAACAGTTCCCTGAGGCTTCCCACTGTTGTAATATGAGTGGGAGGGGCCTATTTTGGCGTTTTTTTGCACAGCAAAAATTACAGACACAGACATCCAGCTTCTTCCTGCATAATCCAGGACTTCTCTGAAGGGCTCAAAAGGCTTCAAAAGTCGTATTGAGGGAGGTAAAAAGCCACAGTAGAGCAAATGGAGTTAATCATCCATTTGCAAGTGAGTGCAATGCTCTGCTAACTTATTACATACACTGTAAAAATTTCGTTAGTGTAACTGCATTTTTTCACTGTTATTTCAAAATTTGGGAAAATTTGTGTTTCTTAAAGGCGCAGTAACGTTTTTTATATTGCTTGTAAACTTGTTTTAAAGTGTTTTCCAAGCTTGCTAGTCTCATTGCTAGTCTGTTTAAACATGTCTGACACAGAGGAACCTACTTGTTCATTATGTTTGAAAGCCATGGTGGAGCCCCATAGGAGAATGTGTACTAAATGTATTGATTTCACCTTAAACAGTAAAGATCAGTCTTTATCTATAAAAGAATTATCACCAGAGGGTTCTGTCGAGGGGGAAGTTATGCCGACTAACTCTCCCCACGTGTCAGACCCTTCGCCTCCCGCTCAGGGGACGCACGCTAATATGGCACCAATTACATCAGGGACGCCCATAGCGATTACCTTGCAGGACATGGCTGCAATCATGAATAATACCCTGTCAGAGGTATTATCTAGATTGCCTGAATTAAGAGGCAAGCGCGATAGCTCTGGGGTTAGGAGAGATACAGAGCGCGCAAATGCTGTTAGAGCCATGTCTGATACTGCGTCACAGTATGCAGAACATGAGGACGGAGAGCTTCAGTCTGTGGGTGACATCTCTGACTCGGGGAAACCTGATTCAGAGATTTCTAATTTTAAATTTAAGCTTGAGAACCTCCGTGTATTGCTTGGGGAGGTATTAGCTGCTCTGAATGACTGTAACACAGTTGCAATTCCAGAGAAATTGTGTAGGCTGGATAGATACTATGCGGTGCCGGTGTGTACTGACGTTTTTCCTATACCTAAAAGGCTTACAGAAATTATTAGCAAGGAGTGGGATAGACCCGGTGTGCCCTTTTCCCCACCTCCTATATTTAGAAAAATGTTTCCAATAGACGCCACTACACGGGACTTATGGCAGACGGTCCCTAAGGTGGAGGAAGCAGTTTCTACTTTAGCAAAGCGTACCACTATCCCGGTTGAGGACAGTTGTGCTTTTTCAGATCCAATGGATAAAAAATTGGAGGGTTACCTTAAGAAAATGTTTATTCAGCAAGGTTTTATTTTACAGCCCCTTGCATGCATTGTGCCTGTCACTGCTGCGGCGGCATTCTGGTTTGAGGCCCTGGAAGAGGCCATCCAGACAGCTCCATTGAATGAAATTATTGACAAGCTTAGAACGCTTAAGCTAGCTAACTCATTTGTTTCTGATGCCATTGTTCATTTGATTAAACTAACGGCTAAGAATTCCGGATTCGCCATCCAGGCGCGTAGGGCACTATGGCTTAAATCCTGGTCAGCTGACGTGACTTCAAAGTCTAAATTACTCAACATTCCTTTCAAGGGGCAGACCTTATTCGGGCCTGGCTTGAAGGAAATTATTGCTGACATTACTGAAGGCAAGGGTCATACCCTTCCTCAGGACAGGGCCAAATCAAAGGCTAAACAGTCTAATTTTCGTGCCTTTCGAAATTTCAAGGCAGGAGCAGCATCAACTTCCTCCGCTTCAAAACAAGAGGGAACTGTTGCTCATTCCAGACAGGCCTGGAAACCTAACCAGTCCTGGAACAAGGGCAAGCAGGCCAGAAAGCCTGCTGCTGCCCCCAAGACAGCATGAAGGAACGGCCCCCTATCCGGAAACGGATCTAGTGGGGGGCAGACTTTCTCTCTTCGCCCAGGCGTGGGCAAGAGATGTTCAGGATCCCTGGGCGTTGGAGATCATATCTCAGGGATATCTTCTGGACTTCAAAGCTTCTCCTCCACAAGGGAGATTTCATCTTTCAAGGTTATCAGCAAACCAGATAAAGAAAGAGGCATTCCTAAGCTGTGTGCAAGACCTCCTAGTAATGGGAGTGATCCATCCAGTTCCGCGGACGGAACAAGGACAGGGATTTTATTCAAATCTGTTTGTGGTTCCCAAGAAAGAGGGAACCTTCAGACCAATCTTGGATCTAAAGATCTTAAACAAATTCCTCAGAGTTCCATCATTCAAAATGGAAACTATTCGGACCATCCTACCCATGATCCAAGAGGGTCAGTAAATGACCACAGTGGACTTAAAGGATGCCTACCTTCACATACCGATTCACAAAGATCATCATCGGTTCCTAAGGTTTGCCTTTCTAGACAGGCATTACCAATTTGTAGCTCTTCCCTTCGGGTTGGCCACGGCCCCAAGAATTTTTACAAAGGTTCTGGGCTCACTTCTGGCGGTTCTAAGACAGCGAGGCATAGCGGTGGCTCCGTTTCTAGACGACATCCTGATACAGGCGTCAAGCTTTCAAATTGCCAAGTCTCATACAGAGATAGTTCTGGCATTTCTGAGGTCGCATGGGTGGAAAGTGAACGTGGAAAAGAGTTCTCTATCACCACTCACAAGAGTCTCCTTCCTAGGGACTCTTATAGATTCTGTAGAGATGAAAATTTACCTGACGGAGTCCAGGTTATCAAAACTTCTAAATGCTTGCCGTGTCCTTCATTCGATTCCACGCCCGTCAGTGGCTCAGTGCATGGAAGTAATCGGCTTAATGGTAGCAGCAATGGACATAGTGCCATTTGCGCGCCTGCATCTCAGACCGCTGCAATTATGCATGCTAAGTCAGTGGAATGGGGATTACTCAGATTTGTCCCCTCTACTAAATCTGGATCAAGAGACCAGAGATTCTCTTCTCTGGTGGCTTTCTCTGGTCCATCTGTCCAAGGGTATGACCTTTCGCAGGCCAGATTGGACGATTGTAACAACAGATGCCAGCCTTCTAGGTTGGGGTGCAGTCTGGAACTCCCTGAAGGCTCAGGGATCGTGGACTCAGGAGGAGAAACTCCTCCCAATAAATATTCTGGAGTTAAGAGCAATATTCAAGGCTTCTAGCTTGGCCTCAGTTAGCAACACTGAGGTTCATCAGATTTCAGTCGGACAACATCACAACTGTGGCTTACATCAACCATCAAGGGGGAACCAGGAGTTCCCTAGCGATGTTAGAAGTATCCAAGATAATTCACTGGGCAGAGTCTCACTCTTGCCACCTGTCAGCGATCCACATCCCAGGCGTAGCGATCCACATCCCAGGCGTAGAGAACTGGGAGGCGGATTTTCTAAGTCGTCAGACTTTTCATCCGGGGGAGTGGGAACTCCATCTGGAGGTGTTTGCTCAACTGGTCCATCGTTGGGGCAAACCAGAACTGGATCTCATGGCGTCTCGCCAGAACGCCAAGCTTCCTTGTTACGGATCCAGGTCCAGGGACCCGGGAGCAACGCTGATAGATGCTCTAGCAGCTCCTTGGTTCTTCAACCTGACCTATGTGTTTCCACCGTTTCCTCTGCTCCCTCGACTGATTGCCAAAATCAAACAGGAGAGAGCATCGGTGATTCTGATAGCGCCTGCGTGGCCATGCAGGACCTGGTATGCAGACCTAGTGGACATGTCATCTCTTCCACCATGGACTCTGCCTCTGAGGCAGGACCTTCTAATACATGGAGATTGAACGCTTGATTCTATCAAGGCGTGGCTTCTCCGAGTCAGTCATTGATACCTTAATACAGGCTCGGAAGCCTGTCACCAGGAAAATCTACCATAAGATATGGCGTAAATATCTTTATTGATGTGAATCCAAGAGTTACTCATGGAGTAAGGTTAGGATTCCTAGGATATTGTCCTTTCTCCAAGAGGGTTTGGACAAAGGCTTATCAGCTAGTTCTTTAAAAGGACAGATCTCTGCTCTGTCTATTCTTTTGCACAAGCGTCTGGCAGAAGTTCCAGACGTCCAGGCATTTTGTCAGGCTTTGGTTAGGATTAAGCCTGTGTTTAAAACTGTTGCTCCCCCGTGGAGCTTAAACTTGGTTCTTAAAGTTCTTCAGGGAGTTCCGTTTGAACCCCTTCATTCCATTGATATTAAACTTTTATCTTGGAAAGTTCTGTTTTTGATGGCTATTTCCTCGGCTCGAAGAGTCTCTGAGTTATCTGTCTTACATTGTGATTCTCCTTATCTGATTTTTCATTCAGACAAGGTAGTTCTGCGTACCAAACCTGGGTTTTTACCTAAGGTGGTTTCTAACAGGAATATCAATCAAGAGATTGTTGTTCCATCATTGTGTCCTAATCCTTCTTCAAAGAAGGAACGTCTTTTGCATAATCTGGACGTAGTCCGTGCCTTGAAGTTTTACTTACAGGCTACTAAAGATTTTCGTCAAACATCTGCCCTGTTTGTCGTTTACTCTGGACAGAGGAGAGGTCAAAAAGCTTCGGCAACCTCTCTCTCCTTTTGGCTTCGGAGCATAATACGCTTAGCCTATGAGACTGCTGGACAGCAGCCCCCTGAAAGGATTACAGCTCATTCTGCTAGAGCTGTGGCTTCCACCTGGGCCTTTAAAAATGAGGCCTCTGTTGAACAGATTTGCAAGGCTGCGACTTGGTCTTCGCTTCACACCTTTTCAAAATTTTACAAATTTGACACTTTTGCTTCTTCGGAGGCTGTTTTTGTGAGAAAGGTTCTACAGGCAGTGGTTTCTTCCGTTTAAGTTCCTGCCTTGTCCCTCCCATCATCCGTGTACTTTGGTATTGGTATCCCACAAGTAATGGATGATCCGTGGACTGGATACACTTAACAAGAGAAAACATAATTTATGCTTACCTGATAAATTTATTTCTCTTGTAGTGTATCCAGTCAACGGCCCGCCCTGTCCTTTTAAGGCAGGTCTAAATTTTAATTAAACTACAGTCACCACTGCACCCTATGGTTTCTCCTTTCTCGTCTTGTTTCGGTCGAATGACTGGATATGGCAGTGAGGGGAGGAGCTATATAGCAGCTCTGCTGTGGGTGATCCTCTTGCAACTTCCTGTTGGGAAGGAGAATATCCCACAAGTAATGGATGATCCGTGGACTGGATACACTACAAGAGAAATAAATTTATCAGGTAAGCATAAATTATGTTTTTTCACATATAATAAAGATTGGGAACGACTTGTGCTGTTATTACTAGTCTGTACAACATATCTGACATGGGAACTCAGTGTTCTATGTGTTTAGAAGCCATGGTGGAACCCCCTCTTACATTGTGCCCTTCTTGTACTGAAAGGGCCTTACACTGTAAGGATCACATTTTAAATAAAGAAAGTGGGCCTCAGGATGGTTCTCAGTCTGCAGAGAATCAGGATATGCCATCTAATTCTCCCCAAGTGTCACAACTTTTAACGCCCACACAAGCGACGGCAAGTACTTCTAGTGCGTCTACTTCTTTTACTTTGCAAGATATGGCTGCAGTTATGTCTACTACCCTTACAGAGGTATTGTCTAAACTGCCAGGTTTGCAGGGTAAATGCCATAGGTCAGATATTAATGTAGATACTGAACCCTCTGACGCCTTAGTGGCTATTTCCGATGCACCCTCCCAATGCTCTGATTTGGGGATTAGGGATTTTATGTCTGAGGGAGAACTTTCAGAGTCAGGAAATGTATTACCTCAGACAGATTCGGACTTTGTGTCCTTTAAATAAAAATTAGAACACGTCCGCTTATTGCTCAGGGAGGTTCTGGTGACTCTGGATGATTGTGACCCGATCACAATTCCCCCAGAAAAATTGTGCAAAATGGACAAATATTTGGAAGTACCTACTTACACGGATGTTTTTCCGGTTCCTAAGAGAATTTCGGAAATTGTTAAGAAGGAATGGGATAGACCAGGTATACCCTTTTCTCCCCCTCCTAGTTTTAAGAAAATGTTTCCCATATCTAACACCATGCGGGACTTCTGGCAATTGATTCCCAAGGTGGAGGGAGCTATATCTACTTTAGCTAAACGTACAACTATACCCATTTAGGACAGTTGTGCTTTTAAAGACCCTATGGATAAAAAAATTAGAGGGTCTTCTAAAGAAAATATTTGTTCACCAGGGTTTTCTCTTACAGCCTCTAGCTTGCATGGTTCCAGTAACTACTGCAGCTGCCTTTTGGTTTGATGCCCTGGAAGAGTCTCTGAAGGTTGAGACACCTTTAGAGGACATTTTAGACAGACTTAAGGCTCTTAAACTAGCAAATTCTTTTATGACTGATACTTTTCAACTTGCAAAATTAGCAGCGGAAAACGCAGGCTTTGCCGTTGTAGCGCGTAGAGCTTCATGGCTAAAGTCATGGTCGGCTGATGTATCGTCTAAATCTAAGCTTTTATCTATTCCCTTCAAAGGTAAGACCCTATTCGGGCCGGAGTTGAAGGAAATAATCTCTGGCATTACTGGAGGTAAGGGTCACACCCTACCTCAGGACAAGCCCCTCAAGATGAGGAGTAAACAAAATAATTTTCGTTCCTTTCGAAATTTTAAAGGAACATCCTCTGCTTCCTCTTCCTCCACTAAGCAGGGAGGGAACGTTGCTCAATCCATGGTGGTCTGGAGACCTTACCAGGCCTGGAATAAAGGTAAACAGGTCAAAAAGCCTGCTGCTTGTACCAAGACAGCATGAAGGGGCAGCCCCCGATCCGGGACCGGGTCTAATAGGGGGCAGACTCTCTTCCTTTGCTCAGGCTTGGGCAAGGGATGTACAGGATCCCTGGGCACTGGAAATTGTGACCCAGGGGTATCAGTTGGAATTCAAGGACTTCCCCCCAAGGGGAAGATTTCATCTTTCACGATTGTCTGTAGACCAGACAAAAAGAGAGGCGTTCTTACGCTGTGTAAAAGACCTCTACACCATGGGTGTAATTTGCCCAGTTCCAGATCGGGAACAGGGGCAGGGGTTCTATTCAAATCTATTTGTGGTTCCCAAAAAAGAGGGAACCTTCAGACCAATTTTAGATCTCAAATATCTAAACAAGTTTCTCAGAGTCCCATCGTTCAAAATGGAGACTATTCGTACAATTTTGCCAATGATCCAGGAGGGTCAATACATGACCACGGTGGACCTGAAGGATGCGTACCTTCACATTCCTATCCACAAGGATCATCATCAGTTCCTGCGATTTGCATTTCAGGACAAACATTATCAGTTTGTGGCCCTTCCCTTTGGGTTGGCCACGGCTCCCAGGATCTTCACAAAGGTTCTAGGGTCTCTTCTAGCGGTTCTCAGGCCGCGAGGCATATTGGTGGCACCCTATCTGGAAGATATCTTGATCCAGGCGTCAACCTATCATCTGTCCAAATCTCACACGGACATTGTGTTGTCATTTCTGAGAACTCACAGTTGGAAAGTGAATGTAGGAAAGAGTTCACTAGTTCCACAGACAAGAGTTCCATTCCTGGGAACTCTGATCGACTTGGTAGACATGAAAATATTTCTGACAGAAGTCAGAAAATCAAAGATTCTAAATACTTGCCGGGCTCTGCAGTCCATTCATCGGCCATCAGTGGCTCAGTGTATGGAAGTCATCGGACTAATGGTAGCAGCAATGGATATTATCCCGTTTGCTCGCTTTCATCTCAGACCACTACAGCTGTGCATGCTCAGTCAGTGGAATGGGGATTATGCGAATTTGTCTCTTCGGTGGTGGTTGTCGCAGGACAATCTGTCCAAAGGGATGTGCTTCCGCAGGCCATCTGGGGTAATAGTAACGACGGACGCCAGTCTTCTGGTCTGGGGTGCAGTCTGGAATTCCCTGAAGGCTCATGGTGTGTGGACTCAGGCGGAGTCTCAAATTCCAATCAATATTCTGGAACTGAGAGCGATATCCAACGCGCTGCTAGCGTGGTCTCAGTTGGCTTTGGCCAAATTCATAAGATTCCAGTCGGACAATATCACGACTGTGGCATATATCAATCATCAGGGGGGAACAAGGAGTTCTCTAGCGATGATAGAAGTATCAAAGATAATTTGATGGGCGGAGGCTCACTCTTGCCATCTGTCTGCGATTTATATCCCAGGAGTAGAAAACTGGGAAGCGGATTTTCTAAGTCGTCAGACTTTTCATCCGGGGGAGTGGGAACTCCATCCGGAGGTGTTTGCAGCCTTGATTCATCAATGGGGCACACCAGAATTGGATCTGATGGCATCTCGACAGAATGCCAAACTTCCACGCTACGGGTCCAGGTCAAGGGATCCTCAGGCTGTACTGATAGATGCTCTAGCAGTACCTTGGTCGTTCAACCTGGCTTATGTGTTTCCACCGTTTCCTCTCCTTCTTCGTGTGATTGCCAGAATCAAACAGGAGAGGGCTTCAGTAATTCTAATAGCGCCTGCGTGGCCACGCAGGAACTGGTATGCAGATCTAGTGGATATCTCGTCTCTGCCATATAATGACGTAGAGAGCGGGTTGTTCCACTCTCTACTACAACTCATACACAGATCAGGAAGTAATCCTGGGGGCGGAGCAAGGAGCGATAACGCTCAGTAAGTAAAATATTATTTAAAAAAAAAACAATTGAATTTTAAATAAAAAAAAAAATTAGCGATTTTGGTGATAGAGACTTAAGTAATACGATTTTACCTTCAAATTGCCCTCAATTTACCATCACTTTAAGCAAATGGAAGTTGCTACATATTAGCTGAAAGCAAAGCCTTGAGTTTGGGACAAACAAGTCAGCGGCCAAGATGAGCAAATGTTAGTTATTTCATTAGCATCACTAGTTTGTTGCAGAAACAGATATGTTGTACATAAAGCAGCTGAGAGCTGAGGTTATCTTTAGTATTACATGTTGTGCACATACCAGAACTACAAGCAATTTATTAAACTGAAATACCTGTCCCAGTGTATAGTAGGTTTAAATACAGCTGTGATGTTTGAATAGCAGTGCACAACCTGGGAGGTTTAGAGTTAATTAAAGGACAATCAAGTGCTGAACCAAAATGAGGTGGCTCCTAAGCTTACATTCCTGTTTTTAAAAATAAAGATAGCAAGAGAACAAAAAAATGATAATAGGAGTAAATTAGAAAGTTGCTTAAAATTACAGGCTCTATCTGAAACATTAAAGAAAAAATTAGGTTTAGTATCCCTTTAAATAACACTCCCATATATTATTATTAAAACCTTTAACTTCTTCAATATCTAGTTTTGTTTTTTTTAAATGGGTTTTTTTTTTGGGGGGGTAGATTAGGAACAGAACCCCTCACTTAAAAAAAACACTTAATTATTATCTTATCTCCTTTGCTTTAGCTATTTAATTCCATATATAAATAAACTCCTGCACTGATCAAGCTATCACATTTTCCTGGATGCACTCCAGCCTTTATAAAGAAAATCAGGCAAAATAAATAATAAAAGTAGAATTGTCACTATTTGTGAGTTCACAATGATCCATTTTACCCACTGGAGTGTATGAAGTTGTTTACAAATAGCTCCTTTACATGATGTAGTTTGTAAATAGCTGCCTTTGCTTTATGAAACCTCTACCTATATTGAAAAATAAAATCCTGCTATAGAAGACATGATGCAGCAGTATAAATCACCTTACTAGTGTGTGTGGGGATCCAACAGTTTTAAAAGGTTGTTCCTGCAGCTGCTTTGAATACAATGAAAGATTATCAGCTGCTTTCCTGAATACATTGTACTTTTTAGCAGATTAAGCAGGCTCAGTTTTGATTCCAACATGTAACATATTACACTATTATTATAATTTATGGGTATTTAGGTGGTGCCCTACATAATTTGTGTAATTCAGTTGTCAATAAAGCTTTTACTTCTCTATTCTATGCTATTTGGCTTCCTGGAATTTACAGCGGCAATAAACTGTTACTTTGTCAAGAGAGAACTCATGAACAGCAATTTTATTTGTATCTTAGTCAAAACCGTTCATGCAAAAATTAAAAAGTTTTCTAAGTTCTAAAGAGTTCTAGCATCAATACTGCTTTCATTATATATAAATAAATATATATATATATATATATATATATATATATATATATATATATATATATATATATATATATATATATATATATATAGCTATTCATGACCGCCATTTACTTTCAGATTTCCACACTACACTTAATATCCTGCTGATCAGCGTAGGATTAATCAAAAGTCAATTCAATCAACCTCAACTATGGAACAGAAATTTACTGTATCTACCACGCTGTGTATGTGGGAGCTTTAACCGATTTAATGTCATTCATCTGTTCTCCAGCATTTTATTTATTTTTTATTGATGCCAACCCCTGGGGCTGTTGTGTGAGTCCATCTGTTTCCTTGAGATTTCCTGGTAGAATATTTCGCAGCGCACTTTGAATACAATTTGATCCTTGCAAACATGTAGCTCGGAATTTTCCTTTTGCATTTGAATAGAACATTCTGTCTGTTTCAATATTTACAATAGACTATTCCTGTTCTTGCTGTATATTAAATATCATGCATGTTTATTATGGTAATGTTGTGCCCAGTACCTATATTATTAGTTTATTTGTAAAGCACCAACATATTCTGCATCATTATCTCATTCGGTACATAAATGATAAAGGGCTGTGCGCAATAGTTACCACCTTAAAGGGACAGTCTAGTCAAAATTAAACTTTCATGATTCAGATAGCTTTCCAATCTTTTATCATCAAGTTTGCTTTGTTCTTTTGGTATTCTATGTGGAAAGCTAAACCTAGGTAGGCTCATATGCTAACCTCTAAGCTATTGAACTGCCTCTTATCTCATTGCATTTTGACCATTTTTGACAGTTAGACACTGCTAGTTTATGTGTGCCATATAGATACCATTGTGCTCACTCCCGTAGAGTTATTTAAGAGCACTGATTGGCTTAAATAAATGTTTGTGAAAAGAACTGAGCTACGGGGGCAGTCTGCAGAAGATACAAGCTAATCATACAGATAAAAAGTATATAAATATAACTGTGCTGGTTATGCAAAACTGGGGAATGGGTAATCAAGGGATTATCTATCTTTTTGTACTATACGAATTCTGGAGTAGACTGTCCCTTTAAAATGAGATGATGTGCAAGACAAATTGGCTCATGAGCTTATTGAGAAAACAACTTTCCAATTTACTTCTATTATTTAATATTTATTTTGCTTCCTTCCCTTGTTATCCTGAAAGGTTTATCTAGGAAAGCTCAGGAGCAGCAAAGAACCTAGGTTCCGGCTGCTGATTGGTGGCTGAATATATAAACCGATTCTCATTGGCTCACCCATGTGTTCAGCTAGAAACCAGTAGTGCATTGCTGCTCCTTCAACAAATAATACCAAGAGAATGAAAGAAATTTGATAATAGAAGTAAAATGTAAAATTGTATGTTCTACCTAAATCATGAGATTTTTTTGTTAAGGTTTCAAGTCCCTTTAAGACACTTTTAAATTCACTTCTATTTTCAAATGTGCTTTGTTCTCTTAATATCCCTTGTAGAGGGAGAATATGCACATACCCTACACTAGTGGGAGCTAGCTGCTGATTGGTGCCTGTACACACTTGTCTCTTGTGATTGGCTAACTAGATGTGTTCAGCTGTCTACCAGTAGTGCAGTGATGCTCCTTCAGCAAAGGATAACAAGAGAACAAAGCAAATTTGATAATAGTAATAATTTGATAATTGTATGTTCTATCTGAATTCCAAAATAACATTGGGGTTTCCCGTCCCTTTACGAGCTTTTACTGTGCATATTTCTTAAACTGCATGTCTGCTCAGAGAGCCGGCGGTGGCTTCTCTTATGTAAACCACAGACAATACACGGCGCACATAATATATACTGCCACTTGGCAGTGCATGTGCAGTGCTGCCCTTTGCATATCAACAGAGGTGCTACACATGCACCTCCCAGCATCCCAATAGAATTACCACTACAGAGACCCAACTGTCCTGGATTTGCCATGTGGTGGGAGGTCTGCAAGCGCCTGCGTTCCTGGTCCCAGCTCTGTTTAGCATGATTATATCTAGATATGCTCTATGTGCTTGCACAACACAAAAAGGCTCACAGAGATGGCTTTTACTAGGTGGTTTTTGTTGTTGCTGATTTGTCTGGAATGTCCCTTTACCATAGTCAAGAGTGCACTACTATGAACCTATCAGGGGAGCAGACATATGTACATATGCTGCAGTCTCGGGCTCCAGGAGTATGACCTTGTCTTTGTGTGTTTAATGCATTTATTGACAAAGTGGGTGTTTTATTACTATTGTTTGTGTGTACACTCATTTCACTCACTTACAATGCAGAAAACATTAGCAGTGCAAAAGTGAAGGTCAGTGTGCGGATAACAATCATTTGTACCTACATATATATCATGCGTGGCAGAGAGGTTCTCATTAGTAAAAAGATCGCCAGAGGCTCCAGTTATCTCCTGCTTTTTCCCCATCAAGTATAAATCTAGAGCAACCTAGTGCTGTAATTGAGAGAAATATAGAGTTGGACATTTGCAGGAAATGTAATGAAATAGTGATTGTTTGTTATGAAATGTCTTCTAATCTAGATTGAAATTAATAGTCCTTGAGCGCAATGACGGATTGATCCGCTGTGCTGAATGAGTCTTCCGCTGAGAGGTGCATCATTAGTTTTCCTTGCACAAACTGCCAAGTCCTGACCACGGTTCCTTTTATTTGTGGTAACTTGTTAGACACCATAAAATGGACATATAAGTAATATGAAATGCAGTGATCTGTTAGAACACTTTGGGCCAGGTTACAAGTGGCACACAAAATATCGTTTTTGCTAAAGTGATATTTGCACTCCACTTTGTAAGCAGATTGAAGATTGTAAGTTCCTACGGGAATAGGGCCCTCAATTCCCTCTATATTTGTCTCTAAAATGTTGTCTTATATTTTATTGTTTCACCGTTGTACTTATATCTTCGTACCTATGGACAGCGCTGCGGAATCTGTTGGCGCTTTATAAATAAAGAATAATAATAATAATAAATACCAGCGCACGCAAATGTATTTTGCATGGAAGCTTTGCGCTCATGAGAGCGTGCTTCAATAGGCTCCAATGGGAGACTTGTTCTGATGCCGTCCTACACGACACAGAACCTAAGGGCAGCGATGGGCAGCAAATTTAAATATATATGTATATAATAATATACATATATATATTTACAGGGAACACACAGGTCCCATAGACCGCAATGTAAAGGCACTTTTACACCCCACACTCCCCAACTTTAACCCCTTATTACTGCTTTTTGCAGTTACTTTATTACAAAATAAGGATGCTACTATTTTTATTTTTAATAAAGAACACTATAAAATGTGGTTACTGGTTACATTTTTGAATGCTAATTGCTACTGCAAGCTTGTAGTAGCAATAACCAGCCACTTCTAATGGCTGGTTATTTATCTCACGCCCGTTCACGTTTAAATTTGCGCCCCACTTGTAATCTAACCCTTTATTGTTGCACTATTGCCTGCATATAAGTGTATGTTTAACCCCTTAACGTACGTCGCTGCAGTCCTGGGCTTCTCTCTGCCACAATCTCTCTCAAAATAGCGAGATTGCGCTATTTTTGCATGCCCCACGAGTGGGGCACTGCAGAAATAGATTTTCAGAGTTACCGATGCAGAGAGGGCCACTCTGTAGCCCTCTCTGCATCGGACAGCGGTGGTGCCGTTCATTGGTGGGTGGGTGGGTGGGAGCATAAGGAGGGAGGCGGGTGGGTGGCTCATCGCTGGAGGGGGTGGGAGGGGGCGGGAGGAGAGTGGGACTGCTAGGCCACGCTACACAGATAGGGGGAAAAAAGCCGGGAAGTGAGGAGGCAGGAGGGAGGAAGGACAATAAGGGGGATCCTATGTGGGATTCATTGTGGGAAAGGGATCTGGGAGGGGGGTATGGTAATGAGGGGGTGGCAGTTACACTACAGAAAATATGGTTAATGGCTTTTTTTTAAAAATGCATAAATTGAGGCAAACTGGGTAACTGGCAGACAGCTGCCAGTACTTAAGATGGCGGCAAATAGATAGAGGGGGGAGGGTTGGAGAGCTGTTTGGGGGGCAGGGAGGTTGGGGGTAAAAGGGGATCCTACACTGCAAAAAATATTTAAAAAAATTAAATATATATAAAAAAGCAGCCTTTCTGCCAGTACTTAAAGGGACAGTCTAGGCCAAAATAAACTTTAATGATTCAGATAGGGCATGTAATTTTAAACAATTTTCCAATTTACTTTTATCACCAATTTTGCTTTGTTCACTTGGTATTCTTAGTTGAAAGTTTAACCTAGGAGGTTCATATGCTAATTTCTTAGACCTTGAAGCCCACCTCTTTCAGATTGCATTTTAACAGTTTTTCACCACTAGAGGGTGTTAGTTCACATATTTCATATAGATAACACTGTGCTCGTGCACGTGAAGTAATCTGGGAGCAGGCACTGATTGGCTAGACTGCAAGTCTGTCAAAAGAACTGAAAAAAGGGGCAGTTTGCAGAGGCTTAGATACAAGATAATCACAGAGGTTAAAAGTATATTATTATAACTGTGTTGGTTATGCAAAACTGGGAAATGGGTAATAAAGGGATTATCTATCTTTTAAAACAATAAAAATTCTGGAATAGACTGTCCCTTTAAGATGGGGGTGACAATTGTGGGGTGGGGGAGGGAAGAGAGCTGTTTGAGAGGGGTCAGGGAGGGATCTATCAGGTGGGAGGCTGATCTCTACACTAAAGCTAAAATTAACTCTACAGGCTACCTAATTAACCCCTTCACTGCTGGGCATAATACAAGTGTGGTGCACAACGGCATTTAGCAGCCTTCTAATTACCAAAAAGCCATGCCAAAGCCATATATGTCTGCTATTTCTGAACAAAGGGGATCCCAGAGAAGAATTTACAACCATTTGTGCCATGATTGCACTAACTGTTTGTAAATAATTTCAGTGAAAAACCTAAAATTGTGAAAAAAGTTAAGGTTTTTTTTTTATTTGATCGCATTTGGCAGTGAAATAGTGGCATGAAATATACCAAAATGGGCCTAGATCAATACCTGTACTTTGGGATGTCTACTAAAAAAAAATATATAGTTTTGATAGGTAAATATATAAAAAAAAGTCTCTATTTATGTTAAATGTAGTGATGGCAAAAATGCTAAAAATGCTCTGGTCTTTTGGGGAAGTTTTTGTCTGAAGTGCCCGGTCCTTAAAGGGACATGAAACCCAAAATTTTGCTGTCATGATTCAAATAGAGAATACAATTTTAAACAACATTCCAATTTACTTCTATTATTTAATTTGCTTTATTCTTTAGATCTCCTTTGTTGAAGAAATAGCAATGCGTATGGATGAGCCAATCACACAAGGCATCTAAGTACAACCACCAATCAGCAGCTACTGAGCCTATTTAGATATGCTTTTCAACAAACGTTATCAAGAGAATGAATCAAATTAGATATTAGAAGTAAATTGGAAAGTTGTTTAAAATTGCTTGTTCTTTCTAAATCAGGAAAGAAAAAAAAATGTGTTTCATGTCCCTTTAAGGGGTTAAAGGAACATGAAACCCACATTTTTTTTCTTTTCTAATTCGGGTGGCGCATACAATTGTAAACACCTTTCCAGTTTACTTCTATTATCAAATGTGCTTCATTCTCTTGCTATCCTTTGTTGAAGATGTAGCAGCACATTTTTGGAAGCTAGCTGAACATATTGAATGAGCCAATGAGAAGAGTCAAACATGTGAAGCTACCAATCAGCAGCAAGCTCTCAGTAGTGCACTGCCGCTCCTGAACCTACCTAGATATGTCTTTCAAAAAAAGGTTACCAAGAGAACAAAGCAAATTAGATAATAAAATTGTTTAAAATTGCATTTTCTGTCTGAATCATGAAAGTAAAATGTTGGGTTTCATGTCCCTTTAAAGGGATATGAAACCTAAATGTTTTCTTTCATGATTCAGATAGAGCAGGCAATTTTAAGCAACTTTCTAATTTACTCCTATTATCAATTTTTTGTTCTCTTGGTATCTTTTTTTTGAAAAGCAGGAATGTAAGCTTAGGAGCCGGCCCATTTTTGGTTCAGCACCTGGTTAGCGCTTCCTGATTGGTGGCTAAATACATTTTGAATGTGCAATAGATTTTTTTCTAACAAATGCTAAAGTTTCCTTTAATTTGACAGCCCCCTGTATCATGTGACATTAGGGTTGTCAACCCTCCCTTATTTTCAGGGATTTCCCTTATTTGCCCAAACTTTTTTAGTGTCCCAGTCTCCCTTATTTATCTGCTCTTCATTTAATACTGTATTCTTGTGCTCTTATTTAATGTTAGTTAATCATTTTGATGTGTCTGACAGTTTTGTGTCTTTAAATGAGAAATAGAATTCACAGATTTGCAGAAAGTTTCTGAATGTATTAAAGGGACATTCCAGTCAAACTATAAATGGACATAGAAGAATTACATCTCTGAATGGAAACATATTTGCAATATACAGCTATTGGCAAAAATGCTTCTAGTAAACGTTACCACTGTTTTAGTGTTAACATTTTTCTCTGCATGTGAAGCATAGCTAGATATTCTCAGTGTACCAGCATTTTAAATACTGTAGCTGCTCAGATCATCAGTGGGGCTTGTATCATGTCAGCAATTAACAAATTGAGTCTTTACCAGATGGTACAAGCACCTCTCTGAGCAAGTGTTGTGTTTAAACTGCTGGTGCACGGTGCATACTTAAATACACTTTTGAAACGGCTATAGCTTTTACTGGAAGCTTCTATTCAAAACTGAAATGCATCTATGGGAAGTCCAGTTTTAGCTGGAATGTCTCTTTAAGCTAAACTGTGTGAATGAAGATGATTTGTACGAAATTTGTGTTGAGCCAAACCGTATCAAATTGTAAAACAGTTACTGTATAATTTGTCTGTTTCCTACATGAAATGTGTTAATTCTCCATTATTTTCTTAAACAAAAGTTGGCAACCCTATATGACAGCCATAAGCCCTTTAATTAACCACTGCAGAGGGATTAAACACATAGCTGAAGTCCTGCTAAGGAGCCATAAAACATTCCAGATTGTGAGCTGGACACATCCAGTGAGGGCTACTGGCGTATGCTGCTGATTGTTGGCTATCTGGCCATGTCTCTTTTAAATGTCTGATTTAACAGTAGTTATAAGACCACCATGTACTGCAAAGCTCACACTTAAAAGGACAGTTTAGTCAAAATTAAACTTTCATGATTCCAACAGGGCATGCAATTTTAAAATATTTTCCAATTTACTTTTATTATCAAATTTGCTTTGTTCTCTTGGTATTCTTTGTGGAAAGCTTAACCTAGCTAGGCTCATATTCTAATTTCTAAGATGCCTCTTATCTCAGTGCATTTTGACAGTTAGACACTGCTAGTGTATGTTCCAATATAGATAACTCCACGGGAGTGAGCACAGTGTTATTTATGAGTCAGCACTGATTGCCTAAAATTCAAGTCTGTCAAAAGAACTGAAATAAGGAGGCAGTCTGCAGAGGCGTAGGTACAAGGTAATCACAGAGGTAAATGGTGAATTAATATAACAGTGTTGGTTATGCAAAACTGGGGAATGGGTAATAGAGTGATTTATCTTTTTAAACAATAACAATTCTGTAGTAGACTGTCCCTTTAAACACTGCCAATGTTTGCAATGCTGGCGTAAGTATTCTAGATTTGCTAATATTATGATGCAAATCACTCTTAATTTTCTGCTCCCAGGTTCCAAATTATCTCAACACAATTACAGAATCATCACCAATAATCCGTCAACTGCAAAATCCCTCATCAGCATTCTCCTTCCCGCTTGGAGCTGTCTGCCTCCCGCGCCGTAACCTCCCGTGGTTATGTAACCAGGATTTTTGTAGTCTGTGCCCTTGTTGATTCCTGAACAGATGCTGCCGCTTTGTCTTGTTTTTTATCTGCATGTAGCACACCAAGAAGCGTCTGATTACAGGCGCACTAGAGAAAACTATTTATGTACGAAAGCACAGTCTTCAACGCCCTCTAAATAAATAGTGTTTTATTCTTACGCTACATTAAAGGGGCATTAAACATGACATAAATGCTAGAATGACATATTCAAATAAAAGATTAGTATGAGAATAATATGCGGGTACATTTTTTTTTTTTTTTATATTGGCTGTTTAAATATCAGTATAATAAGACAAATATTTGCAAGAAGGTAGGTGTCATGTGACAATGGGTGGCTTTAGTTATATACAATACATGGTATTCTACCTCTTAAAGGGCCATTATACACTCATTTTTTCTTTGCATAAATGTTTTGCAGATTATCTATTTATAAAGCCCATAAAGTTTTTTTTTTTTTTAAATGTATAGTTTTGCTTATTTTTAAATAACATTGCTCTGATTTTAAGACTCCTAACCAAGCCCCAAAGTTTTAGAATACCGATGTATACCTACTCCTGCTTGCTCCTGTTTGTGTAAAGGGTCTTTTCATATGCAAAAGAAGGGGAAGCGTCTGATATTTCCCACTTGCAATGGGCTTTCCAGATACCTTTTCAACAGAGCTAAACCGAGAGCTTCTAAGTACGTTTATAAACAGTTTTTTATACTGGCTTTTTATATTAGTATCTGTGCATCTTATTCTTTATAGTAGTGTCTATTACATGCAGTTATATAAAAATTGGTGTATACTGTCCCTTTAAGCATTCATGGGAACTTCATGCCACAGATAGTTGAGTCCCCCAGTGATCACAGACATACAGATGGAGATTATGTTATCAGCAAAGCCATCAAAGGTCACCTGCCCATGTGACACACAATATATCTATGTTCTTTGAACTTGGACATATGCGTTATACAACAGATCCTAATATAAACTGTGTGTTGTCATTCCTTCATACAAACAGCTAGAGCGTATTGTTTGTTTAACTGCCTGACCCCGATTTCCATGCTAATTTATTGATGAAACAGGCTAGAATCAAGTGTTCCCACACACACAGCATATCAGGTTATTTGCTTTTTTTTCTTTACGGATTCCACGGTATCAAGTTGAAGTTTTTTGCCCAGATTCCCTCTTCAGTAGATTTTGTTTCTGAAAGGTAGACTGGATAAAAAATAGCCCTTTGTAAGCTGGGCTAGAGTACTTCTGGTAGCACACATGTGTATTGAAAAGGCTGTCGCCTTGGGACAATAATATCAATTTCTCAGGCACAGGAATGCGCAGCGCAATGTCGGCAATAACATAAGAACCTCTGCTTTGTATTTTTTATCCCACAAATGTTTACTGTTTTATCAGGTTTAAAGGACCAGTAAACACAGTAGATTTCCATAATCAGCAAATGTGTAATAAAAAGACAATGCAATAGCACTTAGTCTGAACTTCAAATGAGTAGTAGATTTTTTATCTAAAAAATTTCAGTTATATCTATTTCCACGCCCCCTTTATCATGTGACAGCCACCAGCCAATCACAAATGCATATAGGTATATTCTGTGAATTCTTGCACATGCTCAGTAGGAGCTGGTGACTCAAAAAGTGTAAATATAAAAAGACTGTGCACATTTTGTTAATGGAAGTTAGTTTGAAAGTTGTTTAAAATTGCCTGCTCTATCTGAATCAATTTTGACTTGAGTGTCCCTTTAAAATAGCCAGGGTCGATAATTTTATATTATTTAAAGGAACAGGAAAGATAAAATTACAGTTACATGGTTCAGATAATGCAGCAATTTTAGGACAATTTTCAACTTCTGTTAGCAAATTGATTATTATTATTATCATCAGTTATTTGTAGAGCGCCAGCAGATTCTGCAGTGCTATAAACCTTGGAATAATATACAAAGGTAGGAGACAAATGCTTAGGGCTAGATTTATCAAGCTGAGCGGGGCAAATTTCCCCGGAGGAATTTACCATTGCACTTGAGCGCTATTTTGCGCTCGCATGCAATCCTGCCCCCTGCCCGCACACAGTCAGTCACACGCGGGCAGGAGCTGTCAATCTCCCCGGTCGGACTAGACCGCGGAGATTGAATTTTGCCACCTCTAAGGTTAGGAAAGCTGATGACCGCTGCTTGTTAAATACGGTGAGCAGGTTCTTTTGTGAGAACCTGCAGCCATAGGGGCTCAAAGGCTGGCAAAAGCCTTTGATAAATCTAGCTCTTAGAAGTCCCTGCCAAGAGTTGTAAATCACCTCTCATGAATGTGATCTACAAAACAGCTGGGCTCATAGGCTTACATGCTAAGCTATGTCATTCCTGCTCTAGAGCTGACTTTAACTTTAGCTAATAGTGCAATAATAAAATGCTCCTTTTGCACTTTGCGCCCCTTTAAAGGGAAATTTAACTCTGGTAGGAAACAAACTATACCCGTATTCTGCAAAGGATCGTAATCTATAACTTTTACATAGACTACATAGCTTGGTATGTAAAATTGTCTGTTTTATTTTTATCATATTGCATTTAAAATAAAATGCCCTTCAGTGTTGTAATTAAGAATCTTTTGATTAACAGGGTTCTGCAAGAATAGTGTCTGAACTGTCCTCTACTCCACCTGCTGGCTACATACCGGTAGTGCAGAAACCAGAAGCTGTTGTCCATGCAATAAAGGTCAGTATCTCAACGCTAGTAGTTGTAATTATATTATGTTGTCCAACATCACTTTGCTAGAACAGTGTTGGCCGTTGTACGATTTATTATGTCCAGGCTATTTTTTCTCATTTGATTGTTTTTAGTTTAGCCATATCATAAAATAATCTGGTCCAAAGACATAAAACCTAATATCAGTCTTAAAAGGACATGAAACCCAGAGTTTTATTTTTCAATTTTAAACAACATTCTAATTTCCTACTATTATCAAATTTTCTTTGTTCTCTTGGTATCTTTTGATGAAACTAAGGGATGTAGGCTCAGGAGCGTGCACCTGTCTGGAGCACTTATATGGCAGCAGTTGCGCAAGAATGTTATCTATATGCAAGAGCACTATTTCCTGCCTTGTACTGCTCTAGACACCTATATAGGTATCTCTTCAACAAAGAATCCATGGGAACAAAGCAAATTTGATTATATAAATAAATTGGAAACTTTTTTTTAAATGGTATGCGCTGTCTGAATCGTAAAAGAAAATTCTTGGGTTTCATATCCTGTTAAAATACTAATTTATAATACTAATAATACAGCATGCAGATAGAAATAAAGACACCACTGTTCATTATATGGAATTTTAAAGGGACGTGAGAATTTAAATTAAACTTTTATGATTTAGATAGAGAATTCAGTTATAAAAGACTTCCCAATTTTATGCTCAACGTTAACTTTGTCTTAAAGGGACGGTCTAGTCTAAAACAAACTTTCATTATTCAGATAGGGCATGTAATGTTAAACAATTTTCCAATTTACTTCTATCACCAATTTTGCTTTGTTCTCTTGGTATTCTTAGTTAAAAGCTAAACCTAGGAGGTTCATATGCTAATTGCTAAGCCCTTGAAGACCGCCTCTTAGCTCAGGGCATTTTGACAGTCTTTCACCACTATAGGGTGTTAGTTCATGTGTTTCACATAGATAACACTGTGCTCACGCATGTGGAGTTCCTAGGAGCCTGCGCTGATTGGCTAAAATGCAAGTCTGTCAAAAGAACTAAAATAAGGGGCAGTATGCAGAGGCTTAGATACAAGATAATCACAGAGGTAAAAAGTGTATTAATATAACTGTGTTGGTTATTCAAAACTAGGGCATGGGTTATTAAAGGGATTATCTATCTTTTAAAACAATAAATATTCTGGTGTAGACTGTCCCTTTAATCTAATTTGTTGAAACCTTTTCCATGAGAGCATATTGAGGTGTGCTAAGCAGCGTGCACATATCCTGAGCACTATGTGTTAAACATTGTAACAAACATTGCTGCAAGCACTGCTGCTATAAACTTTCAACAAGTAAATTCAAGAGAATTTGATAATAAAAGTAATCTGGAAAGTCTTTTTTTATTTTACAAAGTAACTTTTACAATTACAATTTCTGTATATATTGTTAGTATTCACATTTGATTTAAGTGATAAGAGAAACATAATTTATGTTTATATTGTTATATTTTATTTGTTGTTGTATGAATAAGGGTCAAGATCGGAGTGAAACGCGTCAGAAATTCCCCTTCACACTGAGAGCTCTTAACTTTTCTGCACTAGTAGCCCATACTAGCCATACCTAATTCAATCATGCTTTTCTATTTAGGTTCTTGAAGTCCATGAAAACCTGGACAGACAGGTTCCGGACAGTTATGAAGAAGACCTCAGCGAAAAGGAGAAAGCAATTGTTCGTGAAATGTGCAATGTAAGATAATTAAATCTTAAAGTTTCATTTATCCATTTATTTTCCATCTTTCACAAAACACCAGTAACCTGATCTGCTCTAGAGCTTAGCTGAGCGTCTGTAGGTGACGCCCAATAAATTCCTAACTTGGGATAATAGAATTGCAGAAGAGGATGACAGGTTTCATAACTCTAGTCTTGTTATTTTGTAATGTGTCCGTGCATTGTAACTTTCCCACTGAATGAATGGTGGCTTTCATTGTAAAAAAAAAGACAGCATAAAGGAACTCAAGGTCATCTGTTACAATGGAAAACTACCACTCCAATGGAAAACAATACATTACATATCCTAGTTATAGCCTCCGAGTTATGATCAACAGCAACATTGTATTGGATCAGAGGTAGACAAGAAATTTGGCAGCATTTTAATGCACTGAAAGGATCTAGAAAACAGGAAGTGCAAAATAGCCCCTATGAATCATAAACAGTATTTAAAGGGATATTCAAATGTTATAATGAAATGATCTGAAATTGTTAGAAAGATATTTTTACACAAATCTTGTTGCTAACTATGGGGTCAGGGCAGTAATTTAGAAATGTTTATCTAATGATTTTTCTACAAAATTCACTATTAAAGTCATTGAGGATATATTATTTGTAGATAAATTCCTTCAGAAAGGTAAATGTATAGTTAAACATATGCACAAGAGCTAGAGGGCATTTCCACTTCTGAGAAGAAGTGTGGAGGCCACAGGTTTTGCCATTGTCAACAAAATCTTCATTGTTTGGCATCAGCAGAAATGATAAGAAAACAAACGGCATATTAGCAACATATATGTGGCAAGGTTAGGCTTGTGAAGCCGGTCATGTGCTCTTTTAATTTTCAGCACTTGGGATTCACAATTTCTTTCTAATGGCTGTGAGAGTCCACGACTTTATTCTTAGGAATTACATCACCTGGCTACCAGGAGGTGGCAAAGAAACCCCAAGCCAGAGATTTCAATCACCCCTCCTACTTCTCTCTCTCTCCCAAGGAGAGGGCAAGGATAGAGGTGCTCAGAAGATTTGAAGCTATGTTGAATGATTCTTTGTCCCTCAAAGGATTTAGGACGGTACTGCCTGGGTAAGATAATGCTTCCATTGGGAGTCATTATCACAGGCATGCCACGGGTGATGAAGGGAAGTTCCTAAGCCTCCTCCTGTTTGGCCAGATATATGTATACCTATATTTTCTCCTATGTGTCTGTTTCACATGTGGAGGATTATCACTGTGCAGTGGTCTCTTTGAGGGATACAGGTCTATATGGTACTTAGTTAGTACTCTGACCCTCTGAAAGACATAATGGGAACTTAGTACCTCTTTAGGAGACTTTATGCATTTCATGAAACTTTGCTCCCACTTGGTGTTCTGACAGCAGTTTGGGCACAAGGAGGTTTGTGTACAAGTGTAACTGCTAAGGTAACTGTCGCTTGTACTGTTCCTCAGCATTTCGGTCTCAATGCCGGCTCCGGCAGTGCTATGGCCGCAGCAAAGGGACTGAGCTTTGTGGGGAAGTCACGTAATGTTTCTCTCCTGTGGCTAGGGAGAGTGTTTTGGCGTGTGTCCCTCCTCCCTGTGCTATCAGCTCAGCGGCGTCCAGAACAGCTCTGCAATATCCAATCCACTTGCTGCATGGACCCTTGCTGGACTTCAGGAGGGGGTGAGACCCTCAGACCAGAGCAAGGGGGGCTGTTATATACTTTGATGCATTTTTCTGGCTTTTCTAAACAAACATTACCAGTTTGTTGCTTTACCTTTTGGCCTTGCAACCACTCCTCAGGTATTCATCAAGATTCTGGGAGCACTCCTGTCAGTAATACAAGCTTGGTTTAGGCACCGTCTTTTCATTTAGCGACTGCTCACATGGAGAAACTACTTTGGTTTCTTCTCAGTCATGGCTGGAAGGTCAACGCTGCCAAAAGTTCTTTAATATCGCAAGGGTATGCTTCTTGGGGGTGATCATAGACTGAGTAAATATGAAGCTGTTTTTAATGGATCAGCTCAGGATCAACCTCCATGCGTCTAGCCAAAGGATTCAGTCTACAAAGGTTTCTTCAGTAGCTCAGTGCATGGAGATGGTGGGGTTAATAGTTGCTGCACTAGAGGCCATTCCATTTTCTCGGTTCAATCTGCAGCCCCTCCAATTATGCATGCTGGGACAGTGGAATGGGGATCATTCAGAAGTGTCTCAGTTGATTTCTTTAGAACAGCCCATGAAACAATCGTTCTCAAGGTGGTGGGCTCTGGAGGGGATGAGCTTCAAAGATGAAGAAAATGCAGCCGGACAACAAGAGGAATCAGAGGGCTGAGTAAAAAAAAGGGTTCTTTATTGTGAATACATTTAAAAAATGGTACAAGGCTGACAAACTTTATTATTATTATATTATTATTATTATTATTATTATTATTATAATTAAACAAAACTTATTTAAAATATGTCAAGTATGTTAATTATGGGGCAAAACTTCCAATATCCAATCCCCTGTTACACTAGTAAAAGCAATATTAATATAAAAATAAAGAATACATATACCCGTGCACCAATACAAGTACACCTCTATACTAATTCACAATAGAATCTACCATAATGCAATAGAGTAATGATTAGATAATAAATATATATTAAATGACACATAATGAAATATTATTTCATTAACACATAAGGCTACATGAACCAAGAATGGGACAGTCTAAAGATATAATAATATGTATATATGAATACTAACATTTCCTATTATTATTCAACAAAATAGCTGATGTCCCATTCACGGTTCAAACCTTGGGGGTTGACAGTCCTCATCCTATATATCCAATATAGTTCTTGTTTAAATAATAACGTCTGTCACCTGCCCTAGGTGGAAACATTACTCGATCAATGACCTGAACCTTCATGTTGAAAGCGTTAGTCATATGGATCAAATTAAAATTCCTAGCCACTGCAGATTCTTTAACATACTCTCTAGTGTCCCTTATATGCTCCCTAATCCTAGATCTCAATTCTCTGGTTGGTTGACCAGTATATTGCCATGAACAAAGTTTACACTCAAGGAGATAAACTACAAAAGTAGTTCTACAGTTAGCATAGAATTTGTGTATAAATTCTTCACCCGTTATGCTGCTCCTAAAACCATTACCCACATGTAAGAAGCCACAGGTGATACATGGACCATGGCCACACCTATAGGTCCTTTTCCTTTTAATCCAATTGCTTCTATTAGTATAATCAGAACAGACTAGGCTAGGGGATAATCTAGAGGACAATGTCTTTTGGGCACCAATATAGGATCTAAGAGTAGCATCCTCCTCAAGTAAATGAAGATTCTTTTTCACAATAGAACATTTTTTTTTTGTAAAGAAGGTTCAGGTTGTTCTAGAGCATCTAAGAGATTAGGTGTCTGGTTGCATAGAAGTCATTTTGAGTGGTATGTAAACATTTATTATTGAAAGCAAGTTTAACTGATAATCTTTTAACTCTGTGTATTTTGGATTTAAATGAATTTAATTTGACGGGGGCGGAGCAAGCCTGGTAACCGAGCAGTCGCATGTCACCTCAGCTCCATCGTAATGGTTTATTATTTCAATGGCCAGACTGCTCAATCCAGCCTAAAATCCTACCACAGCTCTATCTAGTCCCATAGATTAAGACAGTGCTATCTGGGACGTAACATGGCACTCGAGGACAGTAAATAATCTTTGCTGTGAGGACCTACACACAGTTCCATTATCTGACTCAAGGAACAAGATTGCAGACACCAGTCAGAAAAACGCTGAATAATAGCCTATTATAGAGTTTACCACCAGTTTTTTCAAGGACCTGCTCTACCTTATAGCGGATCATCATACTGCTCTTGAAACAACGTTATGTAAGGCATTCCAACCTACAGTCACCTATTCACCCCACGCGCCAATCTACCAAAGGCCTGTTTTAATGGACCAAGAGGAGGGGGAAAGTCTGGAGTTCCAAGGCTTACTACATACTTGCTGTGATGCCAAGAAAGACCCGGATTTAGACAACGTACCGCCCGTATCAGAAGAAGAGAAGACTGAGGTCACATTTGCAAATGTCTTGGAAGGCATCACTACCACTGCGCAGCTCCACCATGATGGATTTGCCACTACCTATTTAGCCTCCATTCCTAACCAGAGGACGGAGAGAGATACGCTTAAGTGCCCTACCTCTAGACATTTCTTTCAATCCCAGGAGGAAGGCTGGCTGCATATGGGGGGCCTCGCACTGCCCTTCTTGCCTATGAGCAGAGCGCATTATGCTGCCGTACTGTTATCTATGGTGAGACCTGGAGATATGGTTTCCAATCTGAGAGACTGCTACACATTATTGGCTACCGGTGTGGGGTAAATCCGTAGAACAATGCTTTGGAACTGTGTGCCACTCGTTTTCTTTTTACTATTTTAAGTGTTTCTGGTTGTTTGCCCTTAGTTGTTAAACCTTACCCAGCAATATGTTTTGCAATCTCCCATGTTTTAATTTAGGGACTACCCTATTGTTATCATTTCACATTTATCAATGATTTTAGAGCCTGACACTTAGAATTGAAATGTACTGTGTTATTATTCAAATTGGTAAGATATGGGAACACCTGTTTAATGCTGACGTATCAAACTCTAGGTATTTATACTGTGCACTGTTTGCCGGGTCACATTTGACTTATTCTGAGCTTGGGAGCCTATTAGGAACATATTAACTGTGTATCTTGTTTTTGCTAAAAAGATAGGGTGTATTTGTGTATTTGCAGATGAGACTTATGTCCCTCTATGTATTTACATCCTGATATAAAATGGCAACTTATTTAGAGGTGATATTGGTATTCCATCTTTAACTATTTATCCACAGTACTATACATGTATAACTATTATGAGATCCCCTGGAGATGAGAACTATATTCTTTTCTATATTTATATCCTCCTATAATATGGCAACATATTTAGAGGTAATGTGGATGTTTAGTCTTAGGCTATTAATTCATGAGTATTATGTATGTACAATAATTACGAAGAGCGACTCATTTCCTGTATGCCCAATTAATTACTGGATAGAACCAAGCTAGCCAATCCAGGGTACTATAGCTACTGCCATCAGATGATCTATTCTTTATTTGATGAGTGGCTCTTGCAATTAGGAATTCTCTTTCTGATTTTAACATTGTACGCATCCTTAGTATATTTGTTTTTTGAGCTCCTCTAATACTGTAATACTGTAGTTCCCTGGAAGTGAAGCATTTCTCATAAATATTATAACCTTGGTATTAGGGACTCCACTACTACCCCTTAGTTGTACTCAAGGGAGAGAATGCCATTAGAGCTCCTGGAAGCAACTTCCCCATTGGATGTCTGGTCCCGCGATGATCTTGGGGTATTCACCTCATTGAATCGTATTGTGGGAGTTGTGGGCCTCATCGCCAGCGGCCGAGGCGGTGTGGACCTATGCCCCTTTTTAATCATGAACAGACTGTAGCATAACCCTGCCCCCCTCCCTTTTGTGTTAGCAGAGGAAGTAAAACCACAAGGTAATAGTTTTCATGTTATTATGTCGCCTCCACCCTCCACATTTGTAGCTAATGATTGTATATCCCAAATGCACCATGGGGCTCCCAAGGTCTGACAAGAAATCTAGATGACTCTAGTATCTTCCACTACATTCCTTATAGTAACCCATTTCAATTTTTGGTATAATACTTGTTACTCATTACATTCAAATCACCACCTCCCCCCCCCCCCCCACACACTTAATATGCCTCCTAGACTAGGAGGATTACCTATGCGGTTTGTCTCGCCTATACCGCAACCCCTATAGCAATTCTTAAACTCTATCATTGTGCTGACTATATCTATCTCCCCTACCCAGCTTAGCATGACCGACCAGCACTACCGCCAAGTCAAGTTTATAGATTTTTTAAATCAAATACCCAAGTTTGAGTGGTTCCTTTTATATAATTTGAACCATGGTTTAATGTTTAACTTTTCTTACACTATTTTGGGTATAAACTGAGCATTCTTTAACTCTTTATATGTTATCTATCTGTAAACAGCGTATTTTACAGAAAAATACAATTTCTGTTAAAAAGAGGTTTTGAATCCAATGTATACCTTGACATTCATGCTGTTCCATAATATTTGCGCTTAAAAATGAGGACTAATATCAAAATGTTAAATATTTAACTTTATATAATTACCTATATACTTGTGGCTATAGCATGATTGTACATCAAGCATATTGTTAGTGTCTTTTTCAACTGAATGTCAATGTGTATACCTGAATTTTGCATTTTATAGATCCTCAATAGAAATATAAAAAAAAAAATTAATTTAATTTGTATTGCTTCTGTAAGCTAATTTTCTGCATAATAAAAATGTATTAAAACAGTATTTCTCTCTCAATACCATTTCTTATTATTGTACTCAAAAACTTTCTTTATAAGAAATGAGACCTGTTTCACTAATATAATATTTAAAGGTCAGTGCTTGGAAATCATATTTCAAAATAACTGTACTTTAAGACCATATGAGTGAATTAGGTGTGAACCACTACACCCTATGATTAAGTGCTCAATGAAGCACAAAACTAGTCAGGGCGTTTGTCAACCTTGTACCGTTTTTTTAATGGTTCACAATAAAGAACCCTTTTTTTACTCAGCCCTCTGATTCCTCTTGTTGTGCGGCTGAATTTTCTTTATCTTTTTTTTCCACAACTTCACTGGCCATTTTACAGCCGGCACACCCGCAGCCTACATGTTGTTGGTTTAGTCCACCTCCACTCCAACCGTGACGTCAGGGTTTGTTCCGGATCTGCAGCGGCGTGAGTTGTGTGAGGGAGGGGATGAGCTTCCTCCAACTGATGTGGCAGATAATAACCACGGTGCCAGCCTGTCGGAATAGGAGGCAGTTTAGGGTTATCTGAGAGCACAGGGAGTCTGGTCGCTTCAAGAAACAACATTACTTATCAATATTCTGGAGCTCAGAGCTATCTTCAATTTCAAGGCTCTGCAAACTTAGCCTCGGTTTTGTATGAGTCGTCAGGCTCTCCACTCGGGGGAGTGGTGTCTTAATCAGGAGATTTTTAGCAGTCTGATAGCTCGCTGAGGATGCCCAGAGATAGATTTGATGATGTCTCGTCTGAATCACAAACTGAGAAGATACGGGAACTGTTAGATGCCTTGATAACTCCTTGGTGGTATCAGATGATGTACATCTTCCCGCCAATAGTTCCTCTTCTGAGGGTGGTAGCCCATCTCAAGCAGGAGAGGCTGCAAGCT
Source organism: Bombina bombina (assembly GCF_027579735.1). Classification (NCBI taxonomy): domain Eukaryota; kingdom Metazoa; phylum Chordata; class Amphibia; order Anura; family Bombinatoridae; genus Bombina; species Bombina bombina. Next base: position 77,572,986 of record NC_069499.1, read on the forward strand.
ATCCTCATTGCTCCAGCATGGCCCAAAATGACTTGGTATTCTGACCTAGTTCAGTTGTCCAGTGCTCCTCCGTGGCACCTCCCCCTGCGCCCAGATCTTCTAGTACAGGGTCCTTTTCTTTTCTCAAAACCTATAATCATTCAACTTAACTGCATATAGGTTGAACGGCTAATTCTCTTTCAAAGTGGATTTTCCTACTCTGCAAATTATACTTTAATATAGGCCTGTAACAAGGATACATAAGGTTTGGAAAGTGTACTTATTATGGTGTTCAGCTAAGGGTTACGCCTGGCATTCAGTGAGGATTCCTCGTATTCTCCAGTTTCTCCAGGTCGGTCTGGATAAGGGTTTATCTGCTAGTTTGATCAAGGGTCAGATTTCAGCACTTTCAGTGTTACCTCATAGGAAGCTGGCTCATCTTACAGATATTCAGTCCTTTATTCAGGCCCTGGTAAGGATTTGTCCTGTGAATAAGTCTCTCTCTTTCCGCCGTGGAGACTTAATTTGGATATGAAGGTGTTACAACTTTCTCCTTTTGAGCCAATGCATAATTTGGACATCATGTTACTCTCTTGAAAGATCCACTTTTTTCTGGGTATTACCTCTGCTCGTAGAGTGCCAGAGTTATTGGCCTTATCTTCTAATCCTCCATATTTAGTATTTCATTAGGACAAGGCTGTCTTACAAACAGTATCTGTTTTTCTCCTCAAAGTGGTTTCATCTGAGAATATTATTTAGGAGATCATTGTTCCTTCCTTTTGTCCTAATCCCAAGTTTTCTAAGGAGAGACCTCTGCATAACCTAGATGTGGTTAGGACATTGAAGTTCTATTTGGAAGCTACTAATGAGTTCCAGCAGTCCTCTAGTTTGTTTGTAGTGTATGCTGGCAAGTGCATAGGAGAGGTTTTGGAAATTTGGTATAGACCGAAGTGCTGGAGTTGATACAAATTGGAAGTGTTTTTCTTTGAAGGCTTTGATCCGTCTGCAATGATCCCAAAGTCAATATGTCAACGCGTTTCTGCCCTCAAAAAAGGGCCTTTCTCAAGACTAGACCTAGTCTTGAGAAAGGCCCTTTTTTGAGGGCAGAAACGCGTTGACATATTGACTTTGGGATCATTGCAGACGGATCAAAGCCTTCAAAGAAAAACACTTCCAATTTGTATCAACTCCAGCACTTCGGTCTATACCAGCAGACCGTTACAAAGACTACCCACATCAAGAGGGAAACGGAGCTGCACACAGTCAGCGGAACTCGACATCCTCCAGCAAAAAAGAGCGCAACAACTCGAACCAGGCTCCAGAATCGGTTAGGAGTACAGTAAGTCTTAACGCTCCTTACTCTAATACTTCCCTAGACCGTAGAGCTTTGGTCATTATAGTTCTTATCTCAACACATATTGACAGTGTTTAACACTCAAGGATACTGGCGCAAATAGGAGTGTCCAATATAAACCGACACAAATTATCCAAAAAAAGCTTTTAAGAAAACGACTTTTAAACAACAAATCCACCGGTGGTTTTTCTTTTTCTTTTAATATTGATACTGAGTTACCAACGAATACAAAAATTTCCTGTGCAATTTAAATTGCCATACAATAGTCGGCCGACTACTAGCAAGTTTAAAATTGCAGAAATACAGTTTTAACCGTAAATATACAGTTTTACACTTTTGGCAATATATGTTTTATAATTGCAGAAATACAGTTTTAACCGTAAATATACATTTTTACATTTTTAGCAATATATGTTTTATGAAATATTTGTAAGACTTCAAGCAACAAATATTTGTAAGATTTTAAGCAACAAATGTCCAAACATTTTCCTTTCCTCTCTCATATGACAGTGATTTGTGTGAAAGCTAATAATTGCTGATACCAGGAACAAGCACCAAGAATAGTTTTCTATATATATAGTAAAACAAGAAATATTGGCAATAGCAAAACTCTACAAACATAAATTTGACTTTTTAGACTGTGTACTAGGTTTTCAATGCACTAGGTACAACACTCTAACGAGTCCTATTTTCAAAACATTTTCCCAACACATAGGTTGTTTCATTATATTTCTTATGAACATATTGTCACTAAACATATCATTACCAAACATATTGTTACTATACATCTATACCATTAATCTTGTAACACCAGTCATAGACTTCACTTATTAGTTACAAGACATATTAGAACTTGTAAACCACGTGTCACAAAGTCCGTATTGGAATTTTTAAAGAGATTTTTTTCTTATTTTTCAAATAAATATATTTGTTATTTAAACAAGTGTCAAATCTTTTATACAAATCTTTTATACAATTCCCTTAGATAAGGATACTGAATAATCAAGACAGGGGTAAAAGCATTCACTTGCGCCTACACTCCAAAAATTTCCAAAACCTCTCCTGTACACCTAAGTAAGATATTTTTTGGGGAAAATATCCTAGGAGTAAAAGGCTTACCCCATTAGGCAGCGCAAAAAAGTTTTACACTTCACTCACCTAAACTGGCAAGTGCATAGGCCAAAGGGCTATGGCAATATCCTTATAATTCTGTTTGAGGAGTCTTATCCATCAGGCTTACTTGAAGGCAGGTCAGTAACCTCCTTCTATGATTACTGCCAATTCTACTTGCTCAGTTTCCACTTCATGGGCTTTCCAGAATGAGGCATCTGTAGAACAGATATGCAGGGCCGCAACTTGTTTCTCCTTGTATACATTCACAAAGTTTTATCGGTTTGATGTTTTAGTCTAGGCTACAGTTGCATTTGGTAGGAAGGTCCTACAGGTGGTAGTGCTTGGTAAATAGGTGCCTGCCAGTTTTCTCATGGACTCTCACAACCATTAGAAAGAATATCTAATTTATTCTTACCTGATAAATTTATTTATTTCTGGAGTCAACGAAACCTCCCATATCTTTTTCATGGTGGTGGCAGTTCTAGTTTGTACCTCTTTACCCCACTTTTCTCTCTTTATTTCCCTTTACTCTCTTTACTTGGCTATATGTACTATTGGGAGAGAGAGGAAGTAGAAGGGATAATTTAAAGCTCTGGCTTGGAGTGTCTTTGCCTCTTCCTGGTGACCAGGTGATGTAATTCCCAAGAGTAAGATCATGGACTCTCACAACCAAGAAAGAAAGAAATGTATCTGGTAAGAATAAATTGTGTTTTTCAGACTTAAATTACAGGAAAAGGATCAAAATAAATAATGAAAGTATACTTAAAATTTGTTTTACTATTCATAACTAAAGGAATATGAAACAAAACATTGTCTTTCATGATTCAGATAGAACATGCAATTGTTAAGCAACTTTCAAATTTACTTCTATGATCAAGTTTTTCTATGTTCTTTTTATATCGTTTGTTGGAAAGCAGCGACTTAAGCTTAGGAGCGTTCAAGTGTCTGGAACACTATATGGCAGCGGTTTTGGAAAAATGTTATCCATTTGTAAGTGCACTAGATGGCAGCACTATTTCCTGCCACATAGTGCTACAGACACCTACTTAGGTATTTCTTCAACAAAGAATACCATGGGAATGAAGCAAATTTGATAATAGAAGCACATTGTAAACTTTTTAAAAACTTTATGCTCTGCCTGCCTGAATCACAAAAGAAAATGTTTGTTTCATATCCCTTTAAGCAGATTTTATTATAATATCAAAGCCTTTACTGTCCCTTTAAATTTGCTGCTATTATACACAGTTTACAAAGCAAACTGTATCCTTTGCAACGGAAGCAGTTAAAGGGACACTCAATCAAAATTAAACTTTCATTATTCAGATAGAGCATGCCATTTTAAACAACTTTCCAATTTACTTCCATTAACTAAATGTGCACAGTCTTTTTATATTTAAACTTTTTCAGTCACCAGCTCCTACTGAGCATGTGCAACAATAAGTGTGTATGCATTTGTGTATGGCTGATGGCTGTCATATGGTACGTGTATGCATTTTTGATTGGCTGATTGCTGTCACATGGTACAGTGGAGTGGAAAAGACATAACTTTTAAAATTGTCAGGAAAAAAAAATCTACTCATTTGAAGTTCAGACTAAGAGCTAGATTTATTAAAGCTGAGGCGGACAGGGGCGCATATACGCACCCCTGTACGCCTCAGCTCACCCGTGGCAGGGCGAAATTACCCGCAGGTATTCTCCATTGCACACGAGCGCAATTTTGCGCTCGCTTGCAATCCTGCCCCCTGCCAATCAAGCGCGGGCAGGAGCTGTCAATCTCCTCGGTCTGACTAGACCAAGGAGATCGAATTTCGCCACCTTAGAGGTGGCAAAGAGGTTAGGGAAGCGGCGGTCTGGTGACCGCTGCTTGATAAATTACGGCGAGCAAGTTCTTGTGAGAACTTGCAGCCGTAGGGCTTTAATAAATCTAGCCCTAAGTGCTATTGCATTGTCTTGTTATTTTGAATTTGTTGATTATGCAAATCTACTGTGTTGACTAGTCCTTTAAGGACCTGCGACTCAGTAGACGGCATGTTTGATAGTGTAGGATGTTTAGATTTCAGTATTACCTGTTTTTACTAGACCTGAGTCCTTGGTAGATGATAGCAAAGTAGTTTAGCTGCAGAAAATAGGTTGCAAACTACCAAAGTGACTTCCCCGCAGTGACCATCAGAGCCAGCAACACAATTCCTTCCTGGCAATCAGCACCCTGCTAGGAGATAGGTTTATTATCTAAAGACACAATAAATATATATATATATACACACACACACACACACACACACACACATATACACACACACACACACACATACACACATACACACACACACACACACACATACACACATACACACACACACACACACACATACACACACACACACACACACACACACACACATACACACACACACACACACACACACACAGAGCTTGACATTTCCACTAGTCCCGGTCGAGTAAGAAATTGCAGTGGATGAGAAAAAATTTGACTTTTTCCTTTCTTTAACATTAAATGAACATTTTCTCTCTGGGCTAGTAGCTTTTAACGTGAACATAATAAAAGCCACAATGCATCTTTAATACATTTAATCAATCATCGATTTATTTATACAATGCGGCTGCAATACTTGCTACATGTTCAATTGTGACCCAAAAGGTTACCTAATCATGGATATAACTAGAGTGCTATAACACAATTCAGTCTTGTAGAAAGTATGTATGACTCTTAATTAATGTGTAGAAAACTACCTTCATGCTCATTTGGTGCTCCAATGGTATGTTGCATCCTACTTAAAGGGACACTGAACCCAATTTTTTTCTTTTGTGATTTAAATAGAGCATGCAATTTTAAGCAACTTTATAATTTACTCCTATTATCAAAGCCGGACCATTTTTGATGAACAACCTGGGTTGTTCTTGCTGATTGGTGGATAAATTCATCCACCAATAAAGAAGTGCTGTCCAAGGTTCTAGACTTTCTTTCTCAAATAAAGATAGCAAGAAAACAACAAAAAAATGATAATAGGAGTAAATTAGAAAGTTGCTTAGAATTACACGCTCTATCTGAATCATGAAAGAAAAAATTTGGGTTCAGTGCCCTTTAATATAATTTGAATAATCCTATAATGAGTAAGGATCCCTTCCCCTACAAATCTGGTATCTTTTACTATATACCCTTAAGCGTATAGCATGTACTGAAAAAGCGTATAGCATTTACTGAAAAAGCGTATAGCATGTACTGAAAAAGCGTATAGCATGTACTGAAAAAGCGTATAGCATGTACTGAAAAACATGCAGTTTTAAGCTATTTTTAGATTCAATTAAAGCCCTTGTAGTATATAAAGCTAGCTTTTTTCTGTTTTATTTATTTATTTATTATCTCTATCCATGGACAGAAATGATAAAAGCTTAGTAGCTTTTAACCCCTGACTAGTAAACTATAGTGATACTCTGGATCGGCTGTAGGTTCCCTCCCAGCTCATTCTAAAAAAAAATAAAACATTTTAAATTATGTTAATATCAGTTTAACTTTAATAAGCAGAATGTTTTCATGTTCCCGAACATTATTATGGCAAACAGAAGTCATAAAGCCATGTGCACAATTTCATTCTTAATGAGCCAGCCACAATTAAATGTTAAAAAAGGCTACTTAAAGGGACAGTCAACCCAAAAATTACTATTTAAAAAAAAAAAAAAATTAGTCAGGTCTTTGCTCTGTGTGCGGGGGTGCTGGCCAAGGAGGACCGGAGAACATCCACATGTGCTTTTTCCAGGACACATGCCACCCCCGCACACAGAGCGAAGACCTGACTAATCCTATTAGTTTGGTCTGCCCACGAATAACTCAGGAGGTCTGGATCTGCGTACACGGGTTATGCCAAGTGAGGCAAATGTCTGTATGTGATACATAGCCTAACGTTTCAGGCAGTGAGGACGGTGTAGCTGATTACACGCAACACTTAGTATATCAGGAGTCAGACGAAGCGCAGCCGTGGAACAAACTATTAGAGCGCCTCTCATTCCTGGGCTGTGCACACTGGTCGCTGCTGTGATATGGTGACAAATACTGTGTCATGTGACTGCACCAGTAACGTAACTCATGTACCCACTAGTAAGTCAGCACTCTTGTCACACAGTAATGGTAAAAAGGAGCTGGGTGTAATATCCGCTTATACTCAGATGTTTTATCTAACTTACACAATGTAACAATAGACATTGTATAAAAATGGAAATTACAAGCAATGCATTAAAATACCTTTAGAATAAGAATCTATTTGCATCTGTGACATGCTTAATAACTTCACTAGTGCTACTCTCAGCATGTGCAAGATAAATGTGCACGGACTACACAAATTAGCCATTTTGGCATCAGGGTCCCAATCAGTCTCAATGAATGAAAGGAGCGTGAGCGTGCAGGGACGAGAGGATCTGTACTATTGCTGCAGTTCAAGCTTTTGAGAGACGTCAGAGAAGGAGGAGTCAGGTGGCCATTTCAAAACAGCTAGATGAGATCTAGTAAGTGTATTTTCTGCCAAAGTGTATTTAGATGAAAATTGGGATAGAGTTTGATGTAAAGATTGTTAATTAACTAATCTAAATAAGTAACAGTAATTTTTGGGTTGACTGTCCCTTTAAAGGGACAGTGTACTGTAAAATTGGTTTTCCCTTAATGTGTTTCCAATTAATTGCTCTACCAGATGCAGAGTATAAAATGTATGGAAAATGGCTTATTTAGTATCTATCTCTCCCATCTCCACTAGGAGTGTGATATCTCCTGCTTGATCTTTTTTGTAACCATTACTGCAGTATTGACATTTTTAGGGATGCACCCAAATTTCGACCGCAGAAACGTTTCGGACAAAAATGGCATTTTTGGCTATTTCGGTTTTTGGGTTTTTTGCCTGTTATTTTCAGTAAAATTATTGTGTAGCATGTTTCAAATTTGATGCTAGCCTAGAGCTGCTGTTTAAGTTAATTACTTGACTTACTGTTTTGCATATAATGAGTTTTATAGGACTATACATGTAGGGATGCACCGAAATTTTGGTCGTAGAAACATTTTGGCCGAAAAACAAAATTTATGCTTACCTGATTTATTTATTTCTTGACACGATGAGTCCACGGATCATCTAATTACTATTGGGAATATCACTCCTGCCCAGCAGGAGGCGGCAAAGAGCACCACAGCAAAGCTGTTAAATATCACCTCCCTTCCCTCCAACCCCAGTCATTCGACCGATGTAAAAGGACAGAAAGGAAGCAACAAGGTGCAGAGGTGTCTGAGGTTTATAGTATGACAAAAGTCTGTCTTAAAAAAACAGGGCGGACCGTGGACTCATCGTGTCAAGAAAGAAATAAATTTATCAGGTAAGCATAAATTTTGTTTTCTTTCTAATGACACGATGAGTCTACGGATCATCTAATTACTATTGGGAATCAATACCCAAGCTAGAGGACACATAAGGGAGGGACAAGACAGGGAACCTAAACCGAAGGCACCACTGCTTGAAGAACCTTTCTCCCAAAGGAAGCTTTAGCCATGGCAAAAGTATCAAATTTAAAGAACTTAGAAAAAGTGTGAAGAGAGGATCAAGTTGCAGCCTTGCAAATCTGTTCCACAGAAGCTTCATTTTTGAATGCCCAGGAAGAGGAAAACAGCCCTAGTAGAATGAGCCAAGCGAATGATACTCTTCAGCCACAAAGAAAGAGAAGTAGTCGTAGCTTTCTGCCCCTTACGTTTCCCAGAGAAAACCACAAACAGAGCAGAAGACTGCCGAAAATCCTTAGTCGCCTGTAGATAGAACTTTAAAGCATGCACCACGTCTAGGTTGTGTAGCAAATGTTCTTTGTGAGAAGATGGGTCAGGACATAAAGAAGGAACAACAATCTCTTGATTAATGTTCCTATCCGAAACCACTTTAGATAGAAACCCTAACTTAGTACGCAATACTACCTTATCCGAATGAAAAATAAGGTAAGGAGATTCAAACTGCAACGCCGAGAGCTCTGAGACTCTACGAGCAGATGAAATAGCAACAAGAAACAAAACCTTCCAAGATAACATTTTAAGATCTAAAGAATGCATAGGTTCAAACGGAGCCTGCTGAAGAACTCTAAGAACATGGTTAAGACTCCAGGGAGGAGCAACAGGTTTAAACACAGGCCTGATTCTGACCAAGGCCTGACTGAACGATTGCACGTCTGGAACATCCGCCAGACGTTTATGTAACAAAATAGACAAGGCAGATATTTGACCTTTCAAGGAACTGGCCGATAAACCCTTCTCCAAACCTTCTTGGAGAAAGGCTAGAATTCTAGGAATCCGAACTTTACTCCAAGAGTAGCATCTGGATTCACACCAATACAGATATTTACGCCAAATCTTGTAGTAAATCTTCCTGGTAACAGGCTTACGAGCCTGAATCATGGTCTCAATGACCAACTCAGAAAATCCCTGCTTAGATAAGATTAAGCATTCAATCTCCAAGCAGTCAGTTTCAGAGAAACGAGATTTGGATGAAGGAAGGGCCCTTGAAGTAGAAAGTCTTTCCTCAGTGGAAGTCTCCAAGGTGGGAGAGATGACATCTCTACTAAGTCTGCATACCAGATCCTGCGAGGCCACGCCGGTGCAATGAGGATTACAGACACCTTCTCTTGTTTGATTCGAGCAATGACCCAAGGAAGGAGAGCGAACAGTGGAAATAGGTATGCTATACTGAAATTCCAAGGGACAGCCAGAGCATCTATCAGTACAGCTTGAGGATACCTTGACCTCGACCCGTACCTCGGAAGCTTGGCATTCTGACGAGATGCCATGAAGTCCAGTTCCGGCTGTCCCCATTTGAGAATCAAGCTGGAAAACACATTCGGATGGAGTTCCCACTCCCTCAGGTGAAATCCGCCTCCCAATTGTCCACTCCTGGAATGTGGATCGCAGATAGACAGCAGTTGTGGGTCTCTGCCCACTGAATAATCCTAGCTACCTCTGTCATGGCTAAGGAACTCTAAGTTCACCCTGATGATTGATATAAGCCACTGAAGTTATGTTGTCTGACTGGAACCTGAGGAACCGGGCCGAAGCTAACTGAGGCCAGGCGAGCATAGAAGATTGCTCTCAGTTCCAGAATGTTTAAGGGTAGAATTGACTCCTGCCGAGTCCAAGTCCCCTGAGTCTTTAGAGAGCCCCAGACTGCTCCCCATCCCAACAGGCTGGCGTCCGTTGTCACAATCACCCAGGTGGGTCTGCGGAAGCAAGTTCCCTGGGAGAGATGATCCTGAGACAACCACCAAAGAAGAGAATCCCTTGTGTCCGGATCCAGATGTAATCACGGAGACAGGTCCGTATAATCTCTGTTCCACTGCCTGAGCATGCATAACTGCAGAGGTCTGAGGTGGAAACGGCAAACGGAATGATGTCCATGGCAGCTACCATCATACCGATTACCTCCATACATTGAGCCACTGATGGCCGAGGAGAAGACTGAAGCGCCAGACAAGAGTCGAAGATCTTTGATTTTCTGACCTCTGTCAGAAATATTTTCATTGATAGGGAATCTATTATGGTTCCCAAGAACACTACCCTTGTAGCCGTAATTAAGGACTCTCTCCCAAATTCGCCTTCCATCCATGCAAGCGCAGGAAGGATAACAACATCTCTGTGTGGGAGTTCGCTTGTTGAAAGGATGGCGCCTGAACCAGGATGTCATCCAGATAAGGAGCCACTGCAATGCCCCGCAACCGGAGCACAGCCAACAGAGATCCCAGGACTTTTGAAAAAATTCTGGGAGCTGTGGCAAGACCGAATGGAAGAGCCACAAACTGAAAGTGTTTGTCTAAAAAGGCGAACCTCAGAAACTTGTGATGATCCCTGTGGATGGGAACATGCAGGTACGCGTCCTTTAAATCTACTGTTGTCATGAATTGACCCTCTTGAACCAAGGGAAGAATGGAACGAATAGTTTCTATCTTGAAGTACGGAACTCTGAGGAACAAATTTAGACTCTTGAGATCTAGAATTGGTCTGAAAGTTCCCTCTTTTTTGGGAACCACGAACAGATTGGAGTAAACTCCCAGACCCTGCTCCTGTATTGGAACAGGAACTCACTCCCAGGTCGGAAAGTTCTTGAACACAGTGTAAGAACGCCTCTCTTTTTATCTGGTATTCAGATAATCTTGAGAGCAGAAACCTGTCCCTGGGAGGAAAATTTTTTAATTCTAGTTTGTATCCCTGGGACAAGATGTCCACCGCCCAGGGATCCTGAACACGAACCCAAGCGTGAGCGAAGAAGGAAAGTCTGCCCCCTCACAAGATCCGGTCCCGGATCGGGGGCAGACCCTTCATGCTGACTTTTGAGTCATTAACGGGCTTCTTGGATTGTTTACCCTTGTTCCAAGACTGGTTGGACCTTCAGACAGGCTTGGACTGTTCTTGCTTTGTAGAGGGAGAGAAAGGCTTTCCCTTGAATTTCGAAAGGAACAAAAATTACTCTGACAACCCTTCTGCTTATTCCTCTTATTCTGAGGGAGGAAATGGCCTCCTGTAATGTCGGAAATAATTTCCGCCAGGCCGGACCCAAATAAAGTCTTACCCTTGAAAGGAATCGCCAAAAGCTTAGATTTAGATGACACATCCGCAGACCAGGATTTTAACCATAAAGCCTCTGCAGGCCAGTACGGCAAACCTTGAAATTTTTGTTCCTAGCTTAATAACCTGAACAAAGTGTAGCTACGCGTTTCATGTCTAAAATACTAACAGTCATTCCTTAGGTAAGCCTCAGAATTGCTGTAATCTTCAGCCTGCATTTCAGCACCGATTGGAGGTGCTTCGCTTTTATGAGTATATAGGTATTGTTTCACTGGGACAGCCACCATCAATTTTCCCAGTTGAAACAGCTTGGAACAATAATCAATATTGTAGGTGGCCTCAACGTTTTTTGTGATCCCTTCACAATACTCGCCCACACCTCCTATACAATGCGCATGGCAGAGATGTTGCAAGGTCATTTAGACCATGTATTCAGTTCCCTGTCATGCTCCTTCTTAAAAAGTTCACCCTACATGTTTATGGACCTCATCACTGGTTTGGCCTCCTCATCTTCCTAGTAATAGCAGCACATTTCTTCTTTATTTTTGGGGCGATCACCACACTGAAAAAACATGGCTTACTAGATAAGAATGTTAGTTCATAAGGCAATCAATAGAGCAATAGAGCCGGTAGGCCTAGACTGTGCACAGTGCAAGCAGCCAGGCAGGATTATACTAAGAGGAGGGTTAGCTGCCTTGGCTAATGTTAGTTCATATTTGAATCATTTATCTGTTATATTCATGATGATCACAATCTGAGTCAGTGCACCCACTATACAGGCACTCCTGAGACAACTGCCCCCTCTGATCCCCCTCCACTGCACACTGGGCCATGGTAATCAAAACCATCCTTGTACCACCTGAACTCCTCCCCTGGTTGCCCAAACCACAAGACCGTGCACCTTTAGACCCCAGTCCCGAATTGCAAGGCCAAAAACAGAGTATGTTACGTTCAGTATTTGCAATGATGTTAAACATGTTTTTTTTTCTTTTGCTACTGTAGGAGTGATGGTAAATTTCAGACTATAAGAATGTTGCAATGGAAAATATATTAATTTTCAAGTAAAACCACATCATTATTTATTTTAAACGGAGGATATATATTTTATAATAAAAGACTAATACTAATTGGTATTGTCTGTTCCTCCGCCCCTCTTCATTTCCTCTTTTGGCTGGGCTGTGATATTATAGAGCAGTCAAATCCACTCTCTACATAGGGTTTCTAAGGGCTTTAAAGGGGCTGGAGTGTCAAATGGCACACATGTTGATTGGATGTTCACTAGAATTGTCATTGAAAAGAAAAAAGGGTTCATCCCAGTGGGCCGGCACAACATTGCAATAGAAGCATTACTACATGCACTAACTACCTTTAACAGATGGATTAAAAATAGATAAGGTGCACATATACTTTTTTAATGGCAAAGACTAAATATATGGCATTTGATCAGTTAAGGTTTACCATCACTTAAACTGAAGGTTTGGTTTATCTTCTTTTATTAGACCAACAAAAAGAGTAAGAGAGAGAACAAAATATTTAGAACTTTTGTGAAATGTAATTCTAATGCATTTCTGGCTCCCAGTTGGAGGACAGAGCTTGGAAGCTTTAACAAGAATATCTTCTGCTACACGGGCTCAGTAGTGTCACCTAAAAATAACACTGACAATTACTCAGCAACTTTCACAAGTGCTGCGCGAGATAACACCTTTATATATGTTAGTCATTTACAGCAATATATTTATATGTCTCATACGTGCATAAGTGTAGTCATTGCTTCTTGAAAGGGTAATAATAGAAGTGGCCATGACATCAGGTGGCTCCTGACCCAAGTTCTGTTACAGAAACATTTAAATCTAATAATGTAAACTATAGGCTGCTGTTTCATTAACTCTGTCAGCACCATTAGCAGAAGAGGAGGTAGAAAAAAAAAAACTTAATCTCTTAACGATAGGGTACGTTGGCGGTCTATATCTCTTCCAGGGCTGTAAGAGCGCATCTCTCACTGGTAGCGGCAAGACTGCTATTTGCAGGTCATTTACAGCAATATATTTATATGGTGTGACTATGGGCTGGTTAGGGGACTGAAGAATGCTAGAAACCAGAGTTGAAAGAGTCCTTAAAGGGACGGTTTACTGAAAAAAATTCCCCTTAAATTTGTTCCTAATGATCCTCTTTACCTGCTGGATTGTATTAAATTGTTTACAATTATTTCCTTTACCCTTATATTGGCATTTGAAATAGTTGATTTAGCCCATGGTATCCCCACCTATTCTGGAAGTTTTTGGCCTTAGGGCCAAGCTATAAATAAGCTGTGTAAACACAGCCAGCAGAAGAAATTACACTCCTAGTGGGGTATAGAAGAGATAAGGCAATACAATTGTAAAAAAAAATAAAAAAATTGTGCGCATGCGTTCCCTTCATCAAGGATCTTCTCAGCATTCACATAACGCAGGTGCATTAGCGAATTGGAATAAAGTAGTGCCCACAGCTCATCAAATACAGAGCTCCGATCGCAGAGTCAGCAGAGTGTCATGCATACGCATAGAGAGGGTGAGACCACTATCTAGCGCAAGGAAAAACAATGCAGATGTCTCAGTACTATAGTAAGAATGATCTAATATAAATACCAAATAGAGTTAGTGACTTGACTAGTTATTAGTTATATTTTTATAATCTGGCTTCTTAAAGTTAAAACTTACCATCACTTTAAAGGAACATGAAACATATTGAGATTGCAATGTTAAATATGTAATTATGGGTAATAACAAAAACTGTGCAATTTACAATCAATATTTATTTTGTTTGTTTTTTCAGTAAAACATCTTGGGTTTTTTGTGTGTAAAAAGTGTTCTTGTCCCATTCTGCAAATTCTGTAATGTAGGATTCCTTTAAAATGCTATAAATTGCCTGAACCAGCTACATATTAGACAGGTATTGCTTAGAGCAGTAGATAAACACATGTACTAAATTTTAACCACAGATTATTTTTTGTGCGCAAAATATTTCTTTTGTTTAAAAAAAACTATCTACATTAAAAATATAGTTGTGTTGTCCATTTGGTTAATCTCTTTTCATCACTTTTTGTCTGTCTCACACTTCCAGTAAAACCATACATTCTAAGCTCATATTTGCATGTGATCCAATACACTGCCTCTTCTGATGCTCCAGTTGTTAAAATGAGATGGGACAGTATAAAAAACATAATTTATGTAAGAACTTACCTGATAAATTCATTTCTTTCATATTAGCAAGAGTCCATGAGCTAGTGACGTATGGGATATACATTCCTACCAGGAGGGGCAAAGTTTCCCAAACCTTAAAATGCCTATAAATACACCCCTCACCACACCCACAATTCAGTTTAACGAATAGCCAAGAAGTGGGGTGATAAGAAAAAAATGCGAAAAAATCAAAACCACCACAAAAAAGGGCGGGCCTCATGGACTCTTGCTAATATGAAAGAAATGAATTTATCAGGTAAGTTCTTACATAAATTATGTTTTCTTTCATGTAATTAGCAAGAGTCCATGAGCTAGTGACGTATGGGATAATGATTACCCAAGATGTGGATCTTTCCACGCAAGAGTCACTAGAGAGGGAGGGATAAAATAAAGACAGCCAATTCCTGCTGAAAATAATCCACACCCAGAATAAAATTTTAATGAAAAAACATAAGCAGAAGATTCAAACTGAAAACACTGCCTGAAGTACGTTTCTACCAAAAACTGCTTCAAAAGAAGAAAACACATCAAAATGGTAGAATTTAGGAAAATTATGCAAAGAGGACCAAGTTGCTGCTTTGCAAATCTGATCAACCGAAGCTTCATTCCTAAACGCCCAGGAAGTAGAACTGACCTAGTAGAATGAGCTGTAATCCTTTGAGGCGGAGTGTTACCCGACTCAACATAGGCATGATGAAATAAAGATTTCAACCAAGATGCCAAAGAAATAGCAGAAGCTTTCTGGCCTTTTCTAGAACCGGAAAAGATGACAAATAGACTAGAAGTCTTTCGGAAAGACTTAGTAGCTTCAACATAATATTACAAAGCTCTAACAGCATCCAAAGAATGCAATGATTTCTCCTTAGAATTCATAGGATCAGGACATAATGAAGGAACCACAATTTCTCTACTAATGTTGTTAGAATTCACAACCTTAGGTAAAAAATTCAAAAGAAGTTCGCAGCACCGCCTTATCCTGATGCAAAATCAGAAAAGGAGACTCACAAAAAAGAGTAGATAATTCAGAGACTCTTCTGGCAGAAGAGATGGCCAAAAGAAACAAAACTTTCCAAGAAAGTAATATAACGACCAAAGAATGCATGGGTTCAAAAGGAGGAGCTTGAAGAGCCCCCAGAACCAAATTCAAACTCCAAGGAGGAGAAATTGACTTAATGACAGGTTTTATACGAACCAAAGGTTGTACAAAACAATAAATATCAGGAAGATTAGCAAACCTTCTGTGAAAAAGAACAGAAAGAGCAGAGATTTGTCTTTCAAGGAACTTGCGGACAAACCTTTATCTAAACCATCCTGAAGAAACTGTAAAATTCTCGGTATTCAAAAAGAATGCCAAGAAAAAAGATGAGAAAGACACTTAGAAATATAAGTCTTCCAGACTCTATAATATATCTCTCTAGATACAAATTTACGAGCCTGTCACATAGTATCAATCACAGAGTCAGAGAAACCTCTTTGACCAAGAATCAAGCGTTCAAACTCCATACCTTAAAATTAAGGTTTTGAGACAGAAAGACTGGTCTTAACGGAAGAGTCCACAGCTGGCAAGAGGCCATCTGGACAAGATCCGCATACCAAAACCTGTGAGGCCATGCTGGAGCTACCAGCAGGACAAACGAGCATTCCTTTAGAATATTGGAGAATACCCTTGGAAGAAGAACTAGAGGCGGAAAGATATAGGCAGGATGACACTTGTAAGGAAGAAAATAATGCATCCACTGCCTCCGCCCGAGGATCCCGGGATCCGGACAGATACCAGGGAAGTTTCTTGTTTAGATGAGAAGGCATCAGATCTATTTCTGGGAGTTCCCACATTGAACAATCTGAGGAAATACCTCTGGGTGAAGAGACCATTCGCCCAGGTGCAACGTTTGGCGACTGAGATAATCCGCTTTCCAATTGTCCATACCTGGGATATGAACCGCAGAGATTAGACAGGAGCTGGATTCCGCCCAAACCAAAAATTTGAGACACTTCTTTCATAACCAGAGGACTGTGAGTCCCTCCTTGATGATTGATGTATGCCACAGTTGTGACATTGTCTATCTGAAAACAAATGAACAACTCTCTCTTCAGAAGAGGCCAAGACTGGAAAGCTCTGAAAATTGCACGGAGTTCCAAAATATTGATCGGAAATCTCACCTCCTGAGATTCCCAAACCCCTTGTGCCGTCAGATACCCCCACACAGCTCCCCAACCTGTAAGACTTGCATCTGTTGAGATTATAGTCCAGGTTGGAGGAACAAGAAGCCCCCTGAACTAAACGATGGTGATCTGTCCACCATGTCAGAGAGTGTCGTATAATCGGTTTAAAGATATTAATTGAGATATCTTTGAGTAATCCCTGCACCATTGGTTCAGCATACAGAGCTGAAGAGGTCGCATGTGAAAACGAGCAAAGGAGATCGCATCTGATGCGGCAGTCCTAAGACCTAAAATTTCCATGCATAAGGCTACCAAAGGGAATGATTGTGACTGAAGGTTTTGACAAGCTGATATCAATGTTAAACTTCTCTTGTCTGACAAGGACAGAGTCATAGACACTGAATCTATCTAGAAACCTAAAAAGGTTACCCTTGTCTGAGGAATCAATGAACTGATTGGTAAATTGAACCTCCAACCATGAACTTGAAGAAATAACACAAGTCGATTCGTATGAGATTCTTCGAAAATGAGAAGACTGAGCAAATACCAAGATATCGTCCAAATAAGGAAATACCAAAACCCTGTTCTCTGATTACAGAAAGAAGGGCACCGAGAACCTTTGAAAAAAATTCTTGGAACTGAGGCTAGGCCAAACGGTAGAGCCAAAAAACTGGTAATGCTTGTCTAAAAAGAGAATCTCAGACACTAAAAGTGATCTGGATGAATCGGAAAATGCAGATACACATCCTGTAAATCTATTGTAGACATATAATGCCCTTGCTAAACAAAAAGCAGGATAGTCCTACAGTAACCATCTTGAATGTTGGTATCCTTACATAACGATTCATATTGATAGATCCGGAACTGGTCTGAAGGAATTGACCTTCTTTGGTACAATGAAGAGATAAAATAAAACCCCAGCCCCTGTTCCAGAACTGTAACTGGCATAATTACTCCAACCAACTCTAGATCTGAAACACATTCCAGAAATGCTGAGCCTTTGCTGTGTTAACTGGGACACGGAAAAGAAAAAATCTCTTAGCAGGAGGCCTTAACTTGAAACCAATTCTGTACCTTTCTGAAACAATGTTCTGAAACCAGAGATTGAGAACGGAATTGATCCAAATTTCTTTGAAGAAAACGTAATCTGCCCCATACCAGCTGAGCTGGAATAAGGGCCGCACCTTCATGGGTACTTAGGAGCTGACTATAGATTTCTATAAGGCTTGGATATATTCCAAACTGGAAATAGTTTCCAAACTGATACCGCTCCTGAGGATGAAGGATCAGGCTTTTGTTCCTTGTTGTGAGGAAAGGAACGAAAAAGACTATTAGACCTAAATTTACCTTAGATTTTTTATCCTTTGGTAAAAAAGTTCCCTTCCTTCCAGAAACAATTGAGATAATAATTTAATACCCTGGAAAGAAAGGGAAAGCAAGTTGACTTAGAAGACATATCAGCATTCCAAGTTTAATCCAAAAAGCTTTTCTAGCTAAAATAGCTAGAGACATATACCTGACATCAAAGATGGTATCACCAATAAAATTATTAGCATGATATAGAATAATAATAATGCTATAAAATTATGATCTGTTACTTGTTGCGCTAAAGCTTATAACCAAAAAGTTGAAGCTGCAGCAACATCCGCTAAAAATATAGCAGGTCTAAGAAGATTACCTGAACATAAGTAAGCTTTTCTTAGAAAGGATTCAATTTTCCTTAAATAAAGTACTATCTGCCGTAGGAACAGTAGTACATTTAGCAGGAGTAGAGACAGCCCCATAACCTTAGGGATTTTGTCCCAAAAAAACTCTAATCTGTCAGATGGCACAGAATATAATTGCTTAAACGTTTAGAAGGAGTAAAAGAATTACCCAAATTATTCCATTCCCTGGAAATTACTTCAGAAATAGCATCAGGGAGATTAAACACTTCTGGAATAACTACAGGAGATTTAAAAACCTTATTTAAACATTTAGATTTAGTATCAAGAGGACCAGAATCCTCTATTTCTAATGCAATTAATACTTCTTTAAATAAAGAACGAATAAATTCCATCTTGAACAAATACAAAGATTTATCAGTATCAGAATGATGATGTTCATTTAAAAATTCATCTGAAAAAAGAGAAGTTTTAAAAGACTTTTATGTAAACTAGAAGGAGAAATAACAGACATAGCCTTCTTAATGGATTTAAAAAATAAAATCTCATATGTTTATCAGGAACACTCTGAAAATTAGATGTTGACGGAACAGCAACAGGTAATGTAACAGTACTAAAGGAAATTTTATCTGCATTAATAAGTTTGTCATGACATGCAATACAAACAACAGCTGGAGAAACAGATACCAAAAATTATAGCAGATACACTTAGCTTGGTAGCTCCAGCACTAGACAGCGATTTTCCTGTAGTATCTTCTGACTCAGATGCAACGTGAGACATCTTGCAATATGTAAGACAAAAAAAAAAAAAACAACATATAAAGCAAAATTGATCAAATTCCTTAAATGACAGTTTCAGGAATGGGAAAAAATGCCAAAGAACAAGCTTCTAGCAACCAGAAGCAATGAAAAATGAGACTAAAATAATGTGGAGACAAAAGCGACGCCCATATTTTTTAGCGCCAAATCAGACGCCCACATTATTTGGCGCCTAAAATGCTTTTGGCGCCAAAAATGACGCCACATCCGGAACGCCAACATTTTTGGCGCAAAATAACGTCAAAAAAATGACGCAACTTCCGGCGACACGTATGACGCCGGAAAACGGAAAAGAATTTTTGCGCCAAAAAAGTCCGCGCCAAGAATGACGCAATAAAATGAAGCATTTTCAGCCCCCGCGAGCCTAACAGCCCACAGGGAAAAAAGAGTCAAATTTTTGAAGGTAAGAAAAAAATGATTAATTCAAATGCATTATCCCAAATATGAAACTGACTGTCTGAAAAATAAGGAAAGTTGAACATTTTGAGTCAAGGCAAATAAATGTTTGAATACATATATTTAGAACTTTATAAACAAAGTGCCCAACCATAGCTTAGAGTGTCACAGAAAATAAGATTTACTTACCCCAGGACACTCATCTACATGTTTGTAGAAAGCCAAACCAGTACTGAAACGAGAATCAGCAGAGGTAATGGTATATATAAGAGTATATCGTCGATCTGAAAAGGGAGGTAAGAGATGAATCTCTACGACCGATAACAGAGAACCTATGAAATAGACCCCGTAGAAGGAGATCACTGCATTCAAATAGGCAATACTCTCCTCACATCCCTCTGACATTCACTGCACGCTGAGAGGAAAACCGGGCTCCAACTTGCTGCGGAGCGCATATCAACGTAGAATCTAGCACAAACTTACTTCACCACCTCCATCGGA
Organism: Bombina bombina; assembly: GCF_027579735.1. Lineage (NCBI taxonomy): Eukaryota > Metazoa > Chordata > Amphibia > Anura > Bombinatoridae > Bombina > Bombina bombina. The sequence goes on from NC_069499.1 coordinate 77,592,780, forward strand.
GGCAAAGTTTGTAAAACTGAATTGTGGGTGTGGTGAGGGGTGTATTTATAGGCATTTTAAGGTTTGGGAAACTTTGCCCCTCCTGGTAGGAATGTATATCCCATACGTCACTAGCTCATGGACTCTTGCTAATTACATGAAAGAAATTATTCTTTCTTACCCTCTTTCTCTGTAATTGAAGTCTGACGATTATTGGTTTTCCACTTCTGAGAACTAGAAGTGCACATTGCAGACTTCAAAAGCCTAAGGGGACAAATTATCAAGCTCCCAATAGAGCTAGATGCCCCTGTTTCCGCACGAGCCTTCAGGCTCGCCAGAAACAGCAGTTATGAAGCAGCGGTCTAAAGACTGATGCTCCATAACTTGTCCGCCTGCTCTGAGGCTGCGGACATCAATCCTATACGATCGGGCTGATTGACGCCCCCGATTGGCCGCAAATTTGCAGGGGGCGGCATTGCAGAAGCAGTTCACAAGAACTGCTTGTGCAATGATAAATACTGACAGCGTATGCTGTCCGCATTTATCGATGTGCGGCGACATGATACGCTACATTGTATCATGTCCGCTCGCACTTTCTTAAATCGGCCCCTAAGCCTTTTACATACCTGTCCTTAATTAGCCTCAGCAGAGGTGATAAGATATGGGACTGAAAATTAAATAAAACAAGTGTTGAGTGAAGTTTGACCATTGGAAAACAAATGCAGCAAACAAGGTGTTAATACAATGAAAAAATGTTTGCATAAAATCACTATACTAACCACTGTTTGTCATCCTATTTAATAAATGTGCCAGCACTACATAAATGTATTTCTTTCTTTCTTTCTTACAGGTTGTATGGAGAAAATTGGGCGACGCAGCAAATTCGAAACCATCCATCCGACAGCATCTTTCGGGCAACCAGTTCAAGGGGCCTTTGTAGGATTTATAAAGGAGTTGTTTTTTAAAAAAATCAAAGCTGCATACTGAAAAAGCAAAGGGATATTACGCTGCCATATTCCTCAGACTGTGAATAATGTAAATATTGCAGCGGACATAAGCTTACATAGACGATTCAGCACAATAGACTATATATGTTATCCAAAAGATTTACGGTACATTCTTTGTATTGTAGTTCACTTACTGTACATACAACATAGACAAAATGACACTAGAAAAACCACACTAACACATAAAATACTTTTACCTGTATTAATAAATATTTGTTTACTGATATTAATGAATTTTATAACAACCTACGCATTGTTGAAAAATTCGTCTGCACTTTGATGGACTGAGACCCCGGAGAATCTATTCCAACTTTACAGATCTCATTATGGGGCAAAAAAAAAAAGAAATCTTTCTGGAACACAAGCAATATTTTTCTTTGACAATTCCAAAATTCCAGGATCTATCACTGAGGATAGCGTTGGATTATTTTCAGAAGATGCCACTTATTTTAATGAAAGATTTTTATGATGTTTCATCGTTATGCAGGATTAATAGTTTTACTCTGCCAGGAACTTTTCTATTTTCGATCTTATATATTAAATCAGAAGATAATCGAGTATATACACACAGCCAACAGGCATTGCGGAACATTGCTGCTGATACAGCTTTTATCACAAAAGGAAAAAGAAAAAGTATATGAGCTGTTTTTCTTCAAACTATTGTATATAAATGGAATTGAATTATATTTTGTTACTGCACTGTAGTAGCTTATGTTGAGAGAGGATATTTTCTGTTCACCCGTCAGGGGATACAACAAAAAAACCTGTGTATATCTATTTCAAAGTGAGCAATGAGTTTTAAAGGGATAGTAAAGACAAAATTAAACTTCCATGATTCAGATAGAGCATGCAGTTTTAAACAACTTTCCAATTTGCATCTATTATCTAATTTGCCTCATTGTCTTGTTATCCTTTGTTGAAAAACATACCTAAGTAGGCTCAGGAGCCGCAATGACTGGTGGCTGTACACAAATACCTTGTGTTATTGGCTCACCAAATGGATGAAGCAAATTGGATAATAAAAGTAAATTGGAACGTTGTTTAAAATTGTATTCTCTATCTGAATCATGAAAGAAAAAAATTTGGATTTCATGTCTGGTGAAGGAGGGCATTAATTAATCGGCAGGGACAAATATGCCGCTTTTATTAACACCACTGACAGGTGGTCACATATCAAAGATTTTCATTGGAATAGGACTAGGCAGGAACGTCATGAGCTCAAAATGATCTGAAAAGAAGAATCTCACTGTTTTCCCCCAGAAAATCTTTGATATCAGATCACGCAAAGCAGAATTATTGTTCAAAAGTATTTGTTTGTGGTGCTAGCAGCATTACAAAATAGCAGTTTCTCTTGTGTAATTTTTCAATAAATATAGCCAGTGGGTTCTGGTAATATACAAAGTTGTGAATCTTTTCAAAAGTTTATTTTTTTACTTTAATAGAATAATACCACATTGTGCTCTCTCCTGTGGAGTTGTGCATGGCACTAATTCGCTAAATTTGCTAAAATGCAAGTCAATAGATAATAAATAAATACCCATGTGATAAGGGAGTTGTCAACAGAGGTTTTCACATAGGTTAAAAGTATATTAATATATCCATGTTGGCTGTGTTAAACTAGGGAATGGTTAATAAAGGGATATCTTTTTAAACAATAAACATGTAGGAGTTGACTGTCCCTTTAACAGTGATTGTCAGCACACAGCAAGCATGTAATATTTCTGGTGTATTTTTCATTAGGACATGAAGTGCGTATTTGTAACCATTCTCGCCATATGGAAAGGGGCAAATTGACCTTTAAATTTATCTTGTAAATTATTTTAGGAGAAAACAAATTATTTTGCTACTGAAAAAATGAGCGAGAAATAAGTGTGAATATGGATGTTTGGTATCTCGTCTAGTAAAGATTATGAGGCTTCTTCATGATAGTAACATACCTCCCAACTGTCTCGATTTTAGGGGTCTGTCCCAGGTTGCTAGCCATCTGTCGCGCATTGCCCCATGCATTTAAAAAAAAAAAAAATTCTCTTGGGCCCATACTCGGAAGCAGCTGGCTTTTCTCTCCCAGGGTTATATACCTGTTAGATTCCTTGTGGAAAATGAATGGTGTGTGGGTTAAGCAGGAGTAGGGGCTGTATACCCTCTGACCTCAGGTAATGGTGACCTCTAACCCCTGGTAGTGATGACGTCTAAACCCTGGTGATAATACTAGCATGCCTTCAGTTTTATACGATGAGCAGTGCAACACCAGGGTAACGAACAGTGGCAGCCTCAGATTGACAGCTAATGTGCTTGCCAACCCCAGGACCTCATACAATGAGTTACAGATAAACCATATAGGATGTAGTGTGTGTCTATCTGTATCTATAAGTGTGTGTGTGTATCTGCATGTATAAGTGTAAGCTGTGTAGTGTGTGTGTATCTGTATGTATAAGTGTAAGCTGTGTAGTGTGTGTGTATCTGTATGTATAAGTGTAGGCTATGTAGTGTGTGTGTGTATCTGCATGTATAAGTGTAAGCTGTGTAGTGTGTGTGTATCTGTATGTATAAGTGTAGGCTATGTAGTGTGTATGTCTGCATGTATAAATGTAAGCTATGAAGTGTGTGTATCTGCATGTTTAAGTGTATGCTGTGTAGTGTGTGTGTATCTGTATGTATAAGTGTGTGTGTATCTGCATGTATAAGTGTAAGCTGTGTAGTGTTTGTGTGTATCTGTATGTATAAGTGTAGGCTATGTAGTGTGTGTGTGTGTCTGCATGTATAAATGTAAGCTATGAAGTGTGCGTATCTGCATGTATAAGTGTATACTATGTAGTGTGTGTGTATCTGCATGTATAAGTGTAAGCTATGTAGTGTGTGTGTATCTGCATGTATAAGTGTAAGCTATGTAGTGTGTGTGTATCTGCATGTATAAGTGTAAGCTATGTAGTGTGTGTGTGTGTATCTGCATGTATAAGTGTAAGCTATGTAGAGTGTGTGTATCTGCATGTATAAGTGTATGCTATGTAGTGTGTGTGTGCATATCTGCATGTATAAGTGTATGCTATGTAGTGTGTGTGTGTATCTGCCTGCATAAAACCTCCAAATACAACTTCTCTGTCAGCTCAAGACTTTGCCAGCCACTTCAATAACAAAATCGACTCCAATCAGCTCTCAACATAATTCCTTTCTCTTACCCCCTCAAATGCTCTCAATCAACCACAACCAACATAACCTTAAACTTAGCTCATTCTCCCCTGTCACTGAGGAAGAAGTTTTGGCACTTATACTGTGCTTTCACCTCACTACCTGTCCCCTTGACCCTATCCCCTCACAGCTACTCCCCTCCCTCTCTGCTACCCTCACCTCTATACTCACACACACTTTCAACCTCTCCCTCAGCACCAGTATATTTCCCTCATCGCTGAAACATGCACTGGTCACACCTATCCTCAAAAAACCTTCCCTTGATCCTACCTCCCCATCCAACTACCGCCCTATTTCCCTCCTCCCTCTTGCATCAAAGCTTCTCAAAAAACTAGTTTATGCACGCCTATCCCATTTCCTTACAATAAACTCCCTCCTTGACCCACTGCAATCTGGATTTCGTCCCCATCACTCCACAGAGACAGCAATTGTTAAGGTTACCAACGACCTACTTACAGCAAAATCAAAAGGCCACTTCTCTCTGCTTATCTTCCTTAATCTGTCCGCAGCCTTTGACACTGTTGACCACCCTCTTTTGCTCCAAACCCTCCAATCCTTCGGCATCTGTGACACAGCCCTCTCGTGGCTCTCTTCCTACCTGTCAAACTGTACCTTTAGTGTAGCCTTCTCTGGGGCCTCCTCTGCCCCGTCACCACTTTCTGTCGGAGTACCGCAAGGCTCTGCCCTCGGTCCCCTTCTCTTCTCAATCTACACGTCATCACTAGGTTCCCTAATAAAGTCCCACGGTTTACAATATCATTTGTATGCCGACGACACCCAAATCTACTTCTCTGCACTAGACCTATCTCCTTCCTTGCTAACCTGTGTCACTAACTGTCTTTCTCACATCTCTAACTGGATGTCCTCTCACTACCTCAAGCTAAATCTCTCCAAAACTGAGCTCCTTATTTCCCCCCCCCCTTCCTCAAAACTCTCCACCCCCAATCTCTCTATAACTGTCGACAACTCCATCATTACCCCTACCCTGCATGCCCGATGTCTCAGGGTCACATTTGACTCAGATCTTTCTTTCACTCCTCACATTCAGTCCTTGGCTACAGCCTGCCGCTTCCACCTTAAAAACATCTCTAAAATTAGACACTTCCTTACACAAGACACAACTAAGATTTTAATCCACTCTCTGATTCTTTCCCGCCTTAATTACTGCAACTCTGTCCTCTCTGGTCTCCCCACCTGCCGCCTAGCTCCTTTACAATCCATAATGAATGCCTCTGCCAGACTCATCTTCCTTACACGTCGCTCTTCATCTGCTGCACCTCTCTGACAATCCCTTCCCTGGCTTCCTCTTGCCTCTAGGATCAAACACAAAATTCTCATTCTGACATACAAAGCCCTCAACTGCACTGCTCCCCCCTATATCTCCAGATACTCTCCCTCCCGTCCCCTTCGCTTTGCTCATGACCTCCTACTCTCCTCCTCTCTTGTCACCTCATCACACTCCCGTTTACAGGACTTCTCCAGACTGGCTCCCATCTTGTGGAACTCTCTGCCTCGCTCCACAAGACTCTCTTCTAGTTTTAAAAGCTTCAAGTGCTCGCTAAAGACTCTACTGCAGTGATTTGCAACCTTTTTTTTGCAGTGGCACACTTTTTTTACATTAAAAAATCCTGTGGCACACCACCATCCCAAAATTTTTACAAAATCACACATTGTAGCCTAATACAGGATATATACATACAGTATATATATATATATATATATATATATATATATATATATATATATATAATATATACACACTGTACTGTGCTGTCATGCTATGCCTCCTACAAACTATACATGACATATTGACATTCATTCACAAACACCCCCGCACTGTTGTCAGTCTGCCGCGGCACACTTGAGGATCTCTCACGGCACACTGGTTGAAAAACACTGCTCTATTGTTCAGGGATGCATACAACCTACACTAACCTTTCCTAATACCAGTTCCTCTCCTCCATTGCTATCCCCTGAACACCCTCAGCATGTAAGCCTAAGAGTCCAGCTGTTTGTAGATCACCTTCTTAAGAGCTGACTACAACAGTGCGACTCTTGGCAGGGCCCTCTACCCATTTGATCCCTATAATTGTTTTGTTGTACTCCCCCCTTTGTTTATAGCGCTGCGGAATCTGTTAGCGCTCTACAAATAACCAATAATAATAATGTAGTGTGTGTCTGCATGTGTAAATGTATGCAATGTAGTGTGTGTGTATCTGTATGTATAAGTGTATGCTATGTAGTGTGTGTGTGTATCTGCATGTATAAGTGTAAGCTATGTAGTGTGTGTATCTGTATGTATAATTGTGTATCTGCATGTATAAGTGTATGCTATGTAGTGTGTGTGTGTATCTTCATGTATAAGTGTATGCTGTATAGTGTGTGTGTGTATATGTATGTATAAGTGTGTGTGTATCTGCATGTATAAGTGTAAGCTATGTAGTGTGTATCTGTATGTATAACTGTGTATCTGCATATATAAGTGTATGCTATGTAGTGGTGTGTGTGTATCTGCATGTATAAGTGTATGCTGTATAGTGTGTGTGTGTATCTGTATGTATAAGTGTGTGTGTGTATCTGCATGTATAAGTGTATGCTATGTAGTGTGTGTATCTGCATGTATAAGTGTATGCTATGTAGTGTGTGTATCTGCCTGTGTAAGTGTATACTATGTAGTGTGTGTGTATCTGCCTGTATAAGTGTATGCTATGTAGTGTGTGTGTATCTGCCTGTGTAAGTGTATGCTATGTAGTGTGTGTGTATCTGCCTGTATAAGTGTATGCTATGTAGTGTGTGTGTATCTGCATGTATAAGTGTATGCTATGTAGTGTGTGTGTATCTGCCTGTATAAGTGTATGCTATGTAGTGTGTTACTGTGCATTTTTGGTAACTTTAAAGGCCAGAATCTAGAATATTAATGGGGAATGCAGAGAGCAGTTTTAAAGAATCTATTATTCAATGTCCAATTAAGATAAAAATATTTAGCACTGTCTCTGCAAAGGTTAATTAAATACAGAGCTCACATAGCTATACCAGTGGTTTGAGCTTGTGTTTGATTTGCTGCCTAAGAGTATTAAAATATATGACTTTATTTAGAATTTTATTTATATTACTTTGGTCTTATGATTTTTTTTTAAGCCCCGCCCCTGCTCCTGCCCACCACATTTCAATTTTTTGCCGCAGAGGGGGGGGGGTGTCCCTCTTTTGAATTTTGAAATGTTGAGAGGTATATAGTAATGTTTACTGCAACAGAACGCCCATGAAATGCCAAGTATATTTAGTATGGAAATAGGTAAGTGTGTGGAAACGTTTTAAGAATATAAAAAGCAAAAAAAAAATCTTATGTAAATAATATTATTACGCCATTGTTTTAACTAAAAACTGTTAAAAGGACAGTAAAGTGAAAATTAAACTTCCACAATCCAGACAGAGCGTGCACAACAACCTTCCAATTTACATCTTTCATCTAATTTACTTAATCTTGGAATATTTTGTTGAAAATCATATCTAGGTAGGTTTAGGAGCAGCAACGACTAGTGTCTGCACATATGCTTCTTGTCAGTGGTTCACCCATTCAGCTAGTTTACAGTCAGCAGCACTGTTTGGATCATTGGCAGTTTCCACTAAGGACTAGCAATTTTCTGTGGCTCTGCAGGCATGGTAAGCTGTGGAACAGCGGTGCTCCGGTGAAAGCTGCAAAATCTGACAGGCTCAGCTGTTCCGTCTGATTCTGTGATCCGTCACAGTGTCGAAATCTGGAAGGAGGTGTCTCTAGCAGGTGATTGGTGGTCAACCAGTCACGTGTGCGTGCAGGAATGTGGTGACGTGACGGTCGCACATTCCGTCAGGTCGTAGATTTCAACACTACACCCCCCCTGCTCAGATCCTTATCTCATGTGCTGAGTCTATTGCTTATTCTAAACAGGGTTTTACTGCGCTTCAGAGTTGCTCCCCGGAGAGTTCATCTGATTATATTCACATACTGTATATTCACTCTTCCATTAGTGAGGCTTTAACTTGCCCCCAGATAAGTTTAGACATTTGCAAGGATTTGAAGGTGGTCCTTCTTTGGCCTGTAGCTCATAAGGTACTTCCCTAAGGTGTGGCCTCTCTAAGTTACCCATTTATTATAGGGGTGTCTCTGACTGTGAGGACTCTTATTCTGAAGATAGTCTCTCTGACTATCTGCTTTGGAAGAGGATGTGTCCTTTATTTCAGGCCTGAGCATATTCATACCTTTTTTGCAGGAAGTGTTAATTGCTTTAGAGGTAGAGGATTGTCCTGCTACAGTCAAGAAATCTGTTAAGGGGATTGTTAATTTTTTTCAGGCAGCTGCGAAGAGCCTCTTTCTTTTCCTGTGCCTGATTCAGTTTCTTAAATTTATTTGTTTAGGAACGGCCATCTACCAAAACCAGGTGTTCCAAAATTCCTTTGGAGGATAGTTTCTCTTTTAAGGATGCTTTAGATAGAAAACTTGAAGGTTTTCATGGATGATTCTTTTAGCTTGCAGTTTTTATGTTTACACCTACAGTCAGTGTTTCCTGCATCGCTGTTGCCACTGCTGTTTGGTGTGTTAATCTTTCAGAACTTGTTTCTGGGGAAACTATGGATGAGATTCATGATCGTATTAATCTCCAAAGAACAGCAAATTCCTTTATTTGCGATGCTGCAGTGGAAATTATTCTTATTAATGCTTAGTATGCTGCATTAGTTAGGTTTAAATATTGGTCTGCCAATATGGTTTTTAAGGGCAGACTGCCTTTTCTCCCCATCCAGGGAAAATCTCCAATTGGGCCGGGACGTGATACTATTATTGCTAAAATCACCTGAGCTAAGGCTTTTCTGCCCCAGGATAAGAAATCTAAGAACAGACTTAGATCTGCAGGGTGTTTTCATATGTTTCAGTAATCTATGGCTCTAAAAGATTCCACCCCTGCCCAGAGTTCTGGCATCTCCAAAGCCTCCTGGAAGTCTTAACTCTTCTTGGTCCAAGAACTCTTTCTTAGCTTCCAAGACCACATGAAGCTGCGGCCCCCCATACCAGACCAGTTTTTTGTGAGGGGTAGAACGACTCTCTTTTGGGAGGTTTGGTAGAGATCTTTTCAGGATCCCTGGGTATTGCAAATATATTTCCTATGAGTGTCAAATAAGCTTTCGTTCTAGGCCTTCTTCGGGAAGATTCTGTCTCAAGTGCCTCAAGATTTTTTAAATGCTCAAGTCTTGTGTGAGGGATCTGGATTTAATTGTGTGATTACTCCAGTTCTAACTCCAGAATGAAATTGGGGATTTTATTCAAACCTCTTTATAGTACAAAAGAAAGGATACCTTTTGGCCTGTTTTAGGTCTCAAAATATTGATCAAATTCCTGAAAGTTGCTACTTTCAAAATGGAGACAATTCACAATTTACTTAATTTAGTAAAGGAGGGTCAGTTTATGTCTTCCCTACACTTGATAGATGCTTATATGCATATCCCTATTCACAGGGATCATGTCAAGTTCCTGAGATTTGCTTTTCTATACAAGTATTATCAGTTCATGGCCCTAACTACAGCTCCCAGAAAGTACTGGTAGCTCTGTTGTCTGTAGCTTGAGCTGAAGGAATATCTGTTCCTCGCTTGCATGACTTTCTGGTTCAGGCTCCTTCTTTCCATATGGTGGTGTTTCACAATCAGATAGTACTTCAGTGTCATCTTTGAAAAATAGATCTTCCAAAAAACTCATTAACTTCCCACACCCGTGTCTTTTCTGGTGGTCAATAATCAATTCCGTGACTATGTTTTTGTCTCTGACAGATTAGTGCAGACTGAAGCTGCAACAGGCCTGTGCCATTTCGCAGCTAAATCCTCATCCCTTCTGTATCTTAGAGCATGAAAGTTGTGGGTCTCATGGTGATTGCTTTAGATGCAGTTTGATTTGCCAGATTTCATATTCAGGCGCTCCAATTGCAGATGCTGCATCAATGTAATGGGGACCACAAGGATCTGTCTCAGAGGATTCTGTTAGATCACAAGACAAGACAGTCCCTGATTTGGTGGCAGACTCACCAGTCCATGGTTCATGGAGCCTCCTTTCTTTGGCCAGTGTAATCTGAACAGCTGCAGTGCCAAGCTGTTAGGTTGGTCTCCACAGGAGACACAATTACCAATAAATATTCTAGAACTCTGTAAAATCTTCAAGGTCTCTCCAGAATTGGTCCAACCTGACATAAATCATTTTATAGATTCCAGCCAGATGTCACAGCAGTGACTTAGGTCAATCATCAGGGAGGAACGCGCAGTTCCTTAGTAATGAGAGAAGTGTCCTGCATCATCATTTGGGCAGAGCACCTTCATTGCAGGATTTCTGTCATTCATATTCTGGGTGTGAACAATTGGGAGGCAGACTTTCTCATTCACCAATCTCTTCACCCAGGGGACTGACTTAGGAAGCTTTTGACCAAATTGTGCAACATTGGGGTCTGCCAGAGATAGATTTCATGAATCACAAACTGCCTCAGTATTGTGCCAGGTCTAGGGACCCTCTACGAGTCTAATAGATGCCCTAGTGGTTCCTTGGACGTTTAACCAGTTATTCATCGAGTTTCTCCTCTTTGGAATCTTAATTTGGTTTGGAGAGTTTTTCAAACTCCTTCCTATTTAGTGGATGGGATGCATGGATTAGACCTTCAGGTTTTATCCTGGAAGTTTAATTTTCTTCTAGCTATTTTTTTCAGCTAGAAGGGTTTCTGAGCTTTCAGCTTTGTCATGCAAACCACATTTTCTGATTTTTCATTAGGCTAAGGCTATGCTTGGCACTAGCTATTCTTTTCTTCCTAAGGTAGTATCTACTTCTTGGCCCTTTCGTAATTAGGCGTCTCTTGATCAGATTTGTAGGGGAGCTACTTGGTCCACTTAGTCTTCTTTTCACACAAATATTTTTCACTTTGTTGTATATGCTTACTCTTAGGCAGCCTTTGGCAGGAAAATTCTGCGGGCCGTAGTGACTGAATAATAACATCCTGCCTTCACTTTTTGTCCCTCCCTATTTCATGGTGGTCTTGTGGAGTCCACTGCTTGGGTATTTATTCCCAAATGTGATGACTTGTACACTCTCACCATCTGATAAAAGAAAACAAAATGAATGCTTACCTGAGAAATTAATTTGTTTCATGACGGTGAGAGTCCACAAACCCCGCCCTCTTTTTGTTCAGGTGGCGGCAGTACTTGTTTTTTACACTTCTTTGTCCTGCTTTATCTTTCTTGCTTTTCCTCATCTACTTGGCTATATGTATAACAGAGGATCATGGGAGTGAGAGGGATTTAAAGCTCAGGCATGTTGGGGTGTCTTTTGCCTCTTAGTGGTCAGGAGGAAATATTCCGAAATGTCTCGTGGACTCTCCCAATCATAAAATAAATTCATTTATCAGGTAAGCATAATTTTTGGTGTTTTTTTTACCTGAAAAATATATAATGCAGCTTTTTACTAATTGTCACTGGCTGATAAAGACTTCTGCCTCAGCTTCACTGGTGGAGAAGGAAGACTCACCTCTGCAAGTGTGACAAGAAAACATTGGTTCATTCTGGACAGAAACATGAGTACCTTTAAGTATGATGAAGGTACTTCAGCTTGTCTGGGGGAAATGGGATATTTTACAGGGAAAATAAATAATCATAGTAAATTGCAATTTGGCTTTTGTTTCTTTAAATAAAGAGCCATAACAGTCTAATTTGTTAGATAATGTAATTTTAAGAGTATCGACCCTGCACTACTGTGTGTTTAACCCCTGCAAAAGGGCTAAACACACAGTAGAAGTACCGCTAGGGATCTGCAGAGCATTGCTGGCTTTAAAGTTAAAGTGATGGTAAAAAAACACTAGGATTTACCAGTGCTATAAATAAAAGGGGACTCTCAGTTATAAAGTATAAAAAGCTTCATGCTGAAATAGCTGTGCTTGCCGATCGGCCGGATGGCAAACACACTATTAGTTATTTGCCGTGGGCAGCTGGAGGCGCTCAGCTCTGCATAAACTTGCAGGCAAATAAAGGAATTTTTCAGAATTAAAAGGACAGTCTAGTCAAAATTAAACTTTCATGATTCAGATAGGAAATGCAATTTTAGACAACTTTCCAATTCACTTTATCATCAAATTTGCTTTGTTCTCTTGATATTCTTTGTTGTAAGTGAAACCTAAGTAGGCTCATATGCTCATTTCTAAGCCCTTTAGGCCGCCACATTATTTTAATGCATTTGGCAGTTTTTCACAGCTAGATGGCGTTAGTTCATTTGTGTCATACAGATAACATTGTGACCACGCCCGTGGAGTTACAAATGAGAGGGCACTGATTGGCTAAATGCAAGTCTGTCAAAAGAACTAAAATAAGGGGGCAGTCTGCAAAGGCTTATATACAAGGTAATCACAGAGGGAAAAATTATATTTCTATAACAATGTTGGTTATGCAAAACTGGGGAATGGGTAATAAAGGGATTATCTATGGTGTAAACTGTCCCTTTAAGTTTTTATACTTCATGACTGAAAGTCCCCTTTATTTATAGCACTGGTAAATCCTAGCGTTTAAAAAATGAAATAATTTACCATTACTTTAAGGAGAAGGGAGGATAAAAAAAAGGCAGATAGGAGAAAGTGTAGCAAGTTTACAGGGGGATTTGGGAAGAATATGTATCTGTTAATAAGTTTTCCATTACTTTGTCTTACACCTTGTATAACTCATTACACTTAAAAACTACACACTTAGAACTACACACTTGCTGTAACTGCTTAACAAGCATGCAGTTTGGGGCTTTATTAAAATAATTTATTTTTTTCTGTAGTGTAGGGATCCCTCCTCAAAGACCCACCTCCATGATCCCTCCCAAATAACTCTCTTACCTCCTCCCTCCTATTGTTCCACCATCTTTGTTACTGGTCATGCAATCCAAGGGGGGGGTTGTTTTGTTTTTAATTATTTATTTGGTTTTTCTGTAGCGTAGGAATCAGCGATTCCCCCTCCAAGCAATAAAGCTTTTTTTTTTAATATTTTTTTTTGTAGTGTAGGGACCAACTCCGCTCCACCAACTGTTCAACTATGTCAACACAGTACGCTGGGCCAAGTACCTACAACCATGTGGCGCAAGAGGTTAACCTTCCTGTGAGAAACGTGCTTACAGCTGGATCATCTCAGTTAAAGGGATTATGTGCTCGGACAAATAGCTGAAAGGAGTTCCTTATATTCAGCAGTTGCAGGAACATCCATTTGAATGGGCTGAACTTTTTAATTCCCTGAGATTTCTGCCTTTCTATAGACAATATTGCAGTACTGAAATGTTCAGTATAGATGGCAGTTTCAGCTAAAGTGGCCATTTGAAATGACACATTAAAGGTAAATAAGGTATTTACCGCAACAGGTAACCGTTGTATACACTCCAACAGGTAAAATGGATCATTTGGAGCACATTAAACATTTTTCAGTACACTTTAAATATAAATCAGCATACAGGGCATGCAATTTTAAACCACTTTCCAATGTACTGTTATAATCAAATTTGCTTTGTCCTCTTGGTATTCTTTTTTGAAGGCTAATCCTAGGTAGGCTGATAAACTGATTTCTAAGCCCTTGAAGGCCGCTTCTTATCTTAGTGCATTTTATTAGCTTTTCACAGCTAAATGTGCGAGTTCATGTGTGCCATATAGATTTCATTGTGCTCACTCCTATGGAGTTATTTATGAGCCAGCACTGATTGGCTAAAATGCAATTTTGTAAAACAAAAAAATCACTGAGATAAGGGGGCATTCTTCAGGGGCTTAGATACAAGGTAATCACAGAGGTAAAAAGTGTATTAATATAACAATTTTGGTTATGTAAAACTGGAGAATCGGTAATAAAGGGATTATCTACCTTTCTACAAATAACATGTTCAATTAGACTGTCCCTTTAACCAGTTATTTACCAGGTTAAAAGTGTTAAAGGGACATATTACTCAAACACAAGTCTTTTTTTGTTGTTGCCTGTGCTGCTGAAAAAAAGATAATTATATCTGAGTTTATCAAGCAATTCAGATATATTAATATTTATTTCTTAAAAGGGATATTAGTAGTTTCTGCTCTGGACCACTATTGCACTGCAGCTTCCAAGCTGTATTTTAACTATGGGGGATATGTTTCAAAGCGTCAACTATATTGCATTCGCCGGCATCAATACGCTCGCCTAACAGCGCCAAACATTGCGTCCTCGGATCGGAATACGATCTCCATATTTATAAAAAAAGCTGTCAAAAACACACGCACCAAGTACGGGACGATGAGCATCGGACTGCTGTTAACTAACAGTCATTGATGGCGCTGCTATTTGTGTTTTTTCCAACTTTATTTATAACATGTCACTAAACACCGCCACTATACTAAAATATTTAACCCCTATACCGCCGCTCCCCGACATCGCCACAACCTAAATAAAGTTATTAACCCCTTTCCTGCCGCTCCCCGACATTGCCGCAACCTTAATAAAAGTATTAACCCCTAAACCTCTGGCCTCCCACATCACCACCACTAACTAAACCTATTAACCCCTAAACCATCAGCCCCCCACATCGCAAAAAACAAACGGCTAGATTACGAGTTTTGCATTAGAGGCTATGCGGTGCTAACGAGCAGTTTTCTCTCACCGCTCACTTACCTACAGCGATGGTAATACGGGTTTTTACAAACCCGGCGTTAAAAGGCAAGAAGTGGGGGCGGAGCGCAGCCGTGCAGGAACATGGCCGCACTTTGACACAGCTCCGTTACACATTCCCACTCACTGGCTCTAATATGGTGATCTAAGGGGCAGATGAGGGTCTAAATAATGAATATATCACCTCTAACCGAAGGGCACATAGTCCGAGTTGTTGCCGCACCCTAGACATACTTCAAGGAGAAGAGAGACTCTTCCGCACTACAGGCCTACTCCGGCGATTACCCGCCTGGTGATCTCAGGCCAGGGGACCCCGCGACCTACCTGTCTGAGTGGATCTGCCGCATCGAGGTGCCCGGAGTAACGGAGATAGGCCCGGGGCAGAACAATCGAGCGGATCCCCGCGAACAGCCGCACGCCCGCACGTCACCCACGTGGCGCCTCTCCTAACCGACTAACGGCAGCCTGCGCTCATTCATCCGGCAGTGAACGTCCTCACCGGTCCCATCAGCACACAGGTATAAAGTCGTATAAGGTCTCTAACGCCACACCAGTATAGTTATGCCTTCATGACCCGGGCCCATAGTTCGAATCACGGCAATTAGGGGGAATGATCCTTTAGGCCTGTACACCATCCCATTGCCACATATAAACACAGGCCAAGTTAGTGGACACGGAAGGTCCCGGATTGCCCTGTAATCGTCCCGCACAGACGTTTCATCATCTGACAGCCCAAATCCCAATACATGCCACAGAAAGTAAAGGGATAGCCCACTACACTAATGGCGTCTAGGCAGAAGTTGAAAGCAGACAAAAAGGCCTCCATCCCCGCCACTGCTACTATGTCCTCATTCTTCCATAAACAAGAAAATGAAGCACCTGATACTGTTAAGGAACTCCTGATGGCTGATACACCCATATTACAAGATCAGGACCCTGCTTCACACTCACAGCAGCTCAATTTGATACAGCAGACTATCTCACAGCTCCCCTCAAAATCTGACCTTGCAGATCTAAAATCTTTCATTAAAACGGAGATGTCTTCCTTAAAAAAGAACATTGGAGAACTCGGGGCTAGAATAGAATGTCTGGAAGAGGGTCAAGACACCTTAGATACCATGATGTCCAATGCTAACCACCAATTGATCAGACAGGACCTCACGTTGCAAGCACTCCAACTTAAAGTAGAAGACCTCGACAACAGAGGTCGCAGAAGCAATCTGAGGATAAGAGGAGTCCCTGAAGAAGCAACTCAGGACTGCCTTGTCTCTTACCTGCTACAATTATTTGAATACATTGCCCCAGCCCTTAAACTTACTGAAATATCAATGGAACGCGCACATAGAGCGCTGAGACCAGTTCCAAAACCACCTAATCCTCCTAGGGACATTATTGTTAAATTTGCTCATTACTTAGAGAAGGAGGAGATTTGGAGACAAGTACGCCTGCAGAAGGAGATCAAGTTCCAGACTTATAGTATTCAAATATTCCAGGATATTAGCCCGGCAACAATTGAAAGAAGAAGAGGAATACGATATATTACCCAAGTTCTACAAGAAAGGCGAGTGAAATATAGATGGGGGTTCCCATTCAGCCTCATAGTCCAGCATGATGGAAAAACACACGTCTACAAAGATACCGAAGACTTGGATGCTTTTTCAAAAGGTCTTAACATTCAATTCCCTCAACCAAACCCTAAAGACTCAGATCCACCCTCCACAAGCAGCCAAGCAGACCCCAAGCCGCAAAGACCACAGTGGTCCCAAGCCAACAAAAAGAAAAAACTGGACCTACTTTCATCCTAGGTCCCCTTCATCAGCCGCGCCCGTGGGCGCCTGACTGCTATGCAGAAATGCAAGCACAGAAGACACAGAATCTTTCTCTCAGGACATGATAAGTATAATATGGCACAGTTGTACGCTCTGGTGGGGGGTTGGGACCTGGGATAGATGCTGGACTGGCTTGAAATGTTGCTCACTCATTTTGTAACTGCTATGTTTTTTATTGCTCTTAAAAAAGGTCTTGACTTCACTCCTTCCCCCTCCCTTTTTCCACCCCCCCCCTCCCATGCCTCTCCTTCCTAGCTACCTGCCTACTACCTACATAACCTTCCCATGGCATGTGAATTGCAATTGTTATGACATCTTCTTATGCATCGAAATGTGGGGTTACTGTAATGTAAGAGATACTTGCTGGAGGGTGGTTATTGTGTAATGTTGAACCGTAACTGTAAAATAATTTGTTTTAAGTGCATTTCCTCCCTTCCCCTACAATATAAGTTACTAACTTTCCTCACGCCAGCCTTCAAAACTAAGCACTGGCTAGATTCGATATGAACCCACGCCCCTCCCCCCAAGTTTTATAACCAGAGGAAAATTCATCTTCCACCTTTATGTCCCGGCCCCCCAGGGCCTGTAATCAGACCCGCTAAAATCGCACTAATATAACCTGAGAGTCTCAGCGGTCCGCCCCCTTTTCTTGAACCCTGCCACCCAAGGCATGATCATATACCTACCCTTATACACGGACCGCTATATCTGTAGGCGACCCAGCCCGTAGACCCTAGGGTAATTCCTCTCTTCTACCCTTTGAATTAAACCCTCTCCTAAAGTTTGCCCACAATTACCCAAAATTCTTTTTGATGAGTCAAGTGTCAGTTGGGATGTGACACCCCCTATTCCCTAACACATGCTATTGTTGGTTCTCTCAATAACTCTTGTTCTTTTGTTAAATGTTTTTCGTTTTCAGAATTTGTATGTTTTGTTTAAAGCTACATCAAAACTGCATGGCCAGTTGATTAGGCCGTGCTTGGGCCCCCCCGGTCCGCCCCGCGCACAGATACTCATTTCCCTAAAACAACAAATAGAAACCCTACTAGTCACACAATATACAACTCCACCCCAGAACATAGATAATGGCTAATCTAAAGACTAGACCCCATGCTAGCAATGACATAACTATATACTCTATCAATGCAAAAGGCCTGAACATACCTTCCAAGAGGTCGACAGCCTCTAAAGACTTCCACAGACTTGGGGCAGATCTTGTGTTCCTACAGGAAACTCATTTCCGCAAAGGGAAAGAACCCTCCACCTTCACACGCATCTTTGGCAGATGCTTCTGGGCATCACATTGTAGTAACAAGAAAAATGGGGTGGGGATCTTACTTAGGAAAAATATACCCTTCACGTCAATACAAACGATCAGAGATAGAGAGGGCAGATACCTTCTTCTAACTGGCCTGTTATATGGGAGACCTATTACACTGGTCTCAGTATATGCCCCCAACACCGCACAACACTCCTTCATGAAAAAAATCAAAAACCTAGTTTTAGATCACCAGAAGGGCACACTCATAATATGTGGAGACCTGAACACTGCACTCAACCCTAAGTTAGACTGTTCAACACTTCACTCCTCCACACCACTATCGAGGATCTCCAAGGTTAAATCACATTTAGAGAAAATTGTGGCCCAAGACGTATGGCGGACCTTACACCCGCAGACTAAAGATTATACCTACTTCTCATATCCACATGGCGTTTACACCAGAATTGACTATGTGTTTGCGGATGTGGGGGGCTTATCTCTATTCAATTCGGCCTCGATATCCCCAATCACATGGTCCGACCACGCCTCCATAGTATGCTCAATGACATGGCCTTCTAAACCCATAAGAGACTTCCTTTGGAGACTCTATGAACACTTACTGACAGAACCGGGGATGATCTCCAAACTGACAGAATCCCTCACAGAGTACTTCACACATAACTCTCAACCTGAGACTCACGTCCACACTCTCTGGGAGGCACATAAGAGCGTTATAAGGGGGAATTTGATAGCCCTTAAGGCACACATGAATAAATCCAAGAGAGAGTACACAACCTCCCTGATATCACAAATACTTCACTTGGAATCCCGACACAAGAAATCCCCTTCCGATAGAAACCTGCTAGACGAAATTACGGCACTCAGACAGACTTTAGCTTCCCACCTCGACAAGACACATAAAAGGCAAGCTTTACTCACTCAACAAAAAAACTACGAAGGGAGAAATAAGTCTGGCAGATTATTAGCGAGATACCTCAAGCAAAAAACACACCAAAAATACATCATGCAGATTAAGGATAACAGAGGTAACCCCCAATTCTCCACTCATAACATCTCTAAAGCCTTCAAATTCTTCTTTCAGAAATTATATAACATACATCCCACCGACTCCGGAAACCCATCCCTAATCTCCACCAGGGCACAATTAATAGAGGGATATCTTAACAAACTACATATACCACAAATAAATGACCAGCAGAAGGAAAAGCTAGAAAACCCCATTTCCCTGTCCGAACTTAAACTAGCCTTGAAGCACCTGCCCAACGGAAAAGCGCCAGGCCCAGATGGCTTTAGCAACAAATATTACTCAACCTTCCAAGATATTCTTACTCCCCACATGTTGAAATATTTTCAATCCATAGACGAAAGCAAATCATTCCCCTCTTCCGCACTGGAAGCCCACATAATTTTAATCCCCAAACCAAATAAACCCCAAGACCTACCCAGTAGCTATCGGCCAATATCGTTGCTGAATACTGATGTAAAGATATTTGCTCGCATATTGACACACAGAATGAACGATGTCCTCCCAGACCTGATCCATCTGGATCAGGTCGGGTTCGTACCTGGAAGGGAGGCTAAAGACAACACGGTCAGGGCCTTAAATTTGATTCACTACGCTAGAACTAAAAACATTCCCTCTGTGGTATTATCCACCGACGCAGAGAAGGCCTTTGACCGTGTTGCCTGGGACTTCATGCAGGCCACATTGACCCACATGGGACTTGGCGCGAAGACCCTCACTAGGATCTTTTCTTTATACTCTTGCCCCACGGCTAGATTGTTAGTTAATGGAACTTTATCCCCCCCATTCCCTATTAACAACGGTACACGCCAAGGCTGCCCCTTATCCCCCCTCTTATTTGCCTGCGTCATAGAAGCTTTAGCAATTAAGATTAGGCAGAACCCTCAGATAACAGGTATCAACATAAAAAACCACAGATATGTCGTGTCACTATTCGCCGATGACATGCTCCTTACTCTCACTAACCCTGAACATTCGATACCCCATCTTCTTAGCGAATTTGCAACCTTTAAACTCCTATCTAACTTCGTTATCAATATGTCCAAATCAGAAATATTAAATGTCAACATGAAAGGCCCTTCCCTGGAAGCCACACGGGTGGTTTCCCCCTTCACCTGGTGCACTCATTCCCTAAAGTACTTGGGAATCCACCTGACCTCCTTGCACGACGACCTATTTCACCTTAATTACACCCCCATCAAGCACAATATAATACGAGACCTCTCCTCATGGGGCTCCAAGAAATTAACGTGGCTAGGACGTATCGAAACCATTAAAATGAATATATTCCCACGTATTTTATATCTCCTCCAGACACTACCGATCCCACTTCCCAAGACATACCTCCCATCCCTTCAGAGAGCATTCAGCGACTTCATCTGGCGTCGCAGACCGCCAAGAATTAGTAGACAAACCATGTTGACTTCCAAAACACAAGGGGGGGCTGGGGGTCCCCGACCTTGCCGCCTACCACCAGGCGATCTTTTTACAACGTATAGTAGACTGGAATATCCACTACAACCACAAAAGGTGGGTCACACTAGAACACCTATCGATGGATAAACCTCACTTAGGAAGGCTGTGCTGGAGCAGCCCTCGCTTATTCAAGTCCATCAGCTCATCCAACCCAATAATCCAGGAAACCTTTCAGGTCTGGGAACACACAATCAATACATCTCACTTCATCTCGTCAATCCCTTCACCCTTGACCTCTCTGATAGAAAATGGAGAGTTTATCACTAGACCATACACCACACAAACCACCACAGAAGCCACAAACAGAGATCTTACAATACACGACCTAACTAGCAACGAAACCCTCCTCTCACGAAACGACTTGGTAACAAAAGGCCTTGCATGTTTTGAAGACTGGTTTACCTATGCACAGGTAACCCACTTTATCACCAAACACCAGGGATATAGAAATATGACCAGACCCCTGACCTCTTTCGAATCCCTTTGCACCCAAGAACCCCCCTTACGACATACACTTTCGATTATATATAAGATCCTGACTCACACCCCCCAGGCCATATCCCCCCTTACCTTGAAAGTTGGGAGAAGGACCTGGGAGTCATCATATTACCCCACACGAGTAGACTAATGTTCCAGGGCACAAAAAAATCTTCTATCTCATCCTCAATTCAAGAAGTTAATTTTAAACTCTTGCATAGATGGTACCTAACCCCGAGGAAGCTACACCGTCTTTTCCCCATCCACAGCAACAAATGTTGGCGCTGCGGCCATGTTAACAGTGACACCGCCCATATGTGGTGGTGGTGCAACAGCATTCAGAATTTTTGGAGAAAAGCCATCTCCGAAATGGAGACTATATTGACAACTCAATTCCCGATTGACCCCCTTATATGGTTATTACACAAGCCCCCCTCAACACTTAAATATAAACCTTACCTACACCTTCTCAACATCATGACCAATGGGGTTAAAGTATTGATAGCTAAGAACTGGAAGAGTAGGGAGGCCCCTTCTATGAACATGTGGATCACAAAAGTTACGGAAATACTAGAACTGGAGGAATACTACTTCCTCAAAAATGACAAAATGGACTCCTACGCGGAACTCTCCCAACTTTGGACCACTTACATCCAAAATAAACACAAGGGCCCCAGTTAGTTAGTCCCCCCAAAAATCAGTCAGGTTATCTCCCATATATTACTTCTGCATAATATGCTAGCAGGGGATCTAAAAACGTCTCACACCCATCACACTTTTGTTCTGTGCGCGGGCGGAACGGGGGCGTTCAACCCCTGTTCATGTAAATTGTTTTGTATTTAAATTCTTAATTTCCAAAAAAGGATAATCAGGGCAATACCCCTTGGTAGTTACCTTCCAGTTTCTTGCGATCCTACAACAGGACTCTATCACAGACTTTTTAACCAAAATTTGATATCGCAGAACACTCTGAATGGACACTCTGGGAGGACCTGCCACTTTGTGCCGGTAGGCACCTTGCATTTCGACTTTATCCTTAAAAATAACAGCTGTTGTTGTATCTGGCGATCTGGAGCTGCGTCTCCAACCATTTGTAACCTCACTTTCTATCTTACAATAAAGCTGTTTCAAAAAAAAAAAAAAAAAAAAAAACAAGAAGTGAGCGCTGAGCAAAATTTTGCTCCTTAACGCACTCCAATACCAGCGCTGCTTAAGTCAGCGGTGAGCTGGTCATACGTGCTCGTGCACGATTTTCCCATAGGAATCAATGGGGAGAGCTGGCTGAGAAAAAGTCTAACACCTGCCAAAAAGCAGCGTAAAACTCAGTAACGCAGCCCCATTGATTCCTAAGGCGAAATAAAATTTATATCTACACCTAACACCCTAGCATGAACCCCGAGTCCAAACATCCCTAATCTTACACTTATTAACCCCTAATCTGCCACCCCCGACATCGCAGATACCTGCATTATATTTATTAACCCCTAATCTGCCGCTCCGGACACCGCCACCACCTACATTATACTTATGAACCCCTAATCTGCTGCCCCCAACATCGCTGACATCTACATTATATTTATTAACCCCTAATCTGCTGCCCCTAACAGCGCCGCAACCTAACTACACTTATTAACCCCTAATCTACCGCCCCCAGCGTCGCTGCCACTATAATAAACATATTAACCCCTAAACCGCCGCACTCCCGCCTCACAAACATTAGTTAAATATTATTAACCCCTAATCTGCCGCCCCCAACGTCGCTGCCACTATATTAAATGTATTAACCCCTAAACCTAAGTCTAACCCTAACACCCCCTAACTTAAATATAATTACAATAAATCTAACTAAAAATTACTATCATTAACTAAATTATTCCTATTTAAAACTAAATACTTACCTATAAAATAAACCCTAAACTAGCTACAATATAACTAATAGTTACATTGTAGCTAGCTTAGGGTTTATTTTTATTTTACAGGCAAGTTTGTATTTATTTTAACTAGGTAGAATAGTTATTAAATAGTTATTAACTATTTAATAACTACCTAGCTAAAATAAATACCAAAGTACCTGTAAAATAAAACCTAACCTAAGTTACACTAACACCTAACACTACACTATAATTAAATAAATTTACTAAATTAACAACAATTAAATAAATTAAATTCAATTAGCTAAAGTACAAAAAAAACCCCGCTAAATTACAGAAAATAATAAAAAAAATTACAAGATATTTAAACTAATTACACCTAATCTAATAGCCCTATCAAAATAAAAAAAGCCCCCCAAAATAAAAAAAACCCTAGCCTAAACTAAACTATCAATAGTTTGGGCATTGCCCAAAGTAATCAGCTCTTACCTGTAAAAAAAAAAATACAAGCAACCCCCCCAACAGTAAAGCCCACCACCCACACAAACAACCCCCAAATAAAATACTATCTAAAAAAACCTAAGCTCCCCATTGCCCTGAAAAGGGCATTGGGATGGGCATTGCCCTTAAAAGGGCAGTTAGCTCTATTGCAGGCCCAAACCCTAACCTAAAAATAAAACCCACCCAATACACCCTTAACAAAACCTAACACTAACCCCCTGAAGATCGACTTATAGTTCTGAAGACCGGACATCCATCCTCAAGGAAGATGGCATCCCTTAGATTCCGATTGGCTGATAGAATTCTATCAGCCAATCGGAATTAAGGTAGAAAAAATCCTATTGGCTGAGCTCGCATTCTATTGGCTGTTCCAATTAGGGGGTTGTTAGGTTTCGGGGTTAATAGCTTAATTTAGTTTTTTGCAATGTGGTGACTGACGGTTTAGGGGTTAATAGGTTTAGTTAGTGGTGGTGATGTGGGAGACATCACGAAGCTGGTGGATGTTAGAGACCTTGCACTCCACCACCTTCCGTTTGAGGATGCCCCACAGATGCTCAATAGGGTTTAGGTCTGGAGACATGCTTGACCAGTCTATCACCTTTACCCTCAGCTTCTTTGGCAAGGCAGTGGTCATCTTGGAGTTGTGTTTGGGGCCATTATCATGTCAGAATATTGCCCTGTGGCCCAGTCTCCGAAGGGAGGGGATCATGCTCTGCTTCAGTATGTCACAGTACATGTTGGCATTCATGGCTCCCTCAATAAACTGTAGCTCCCCAGTGCCGGCAGCACTCATGCAGGCCCAGACCATGACACTCCCACCACCATGCTTGACTGTAGGCACAACACACTTGTACTCCTCACCTGGTTGCCTCCACACACACACTTGACACCGTCTGAACCAAATAAGTTTATCTTGGTCTCATCGGACAACAGGACATGGTTCCAGTAATCCAAGTCCTTAGTCTGCTTGTCTTCAGCAAACTGTTTGCAGGCTTTCTTTTGCATAATCTTTAAAAGAGGCTTTCTTCTGGGACGACAGCCATGCAGACCAATTTAATGCAGTGTGCGGCGTATGGTCTGAGCACTGACAGGCTGACCCCTGACCCCTTCACCCTCTGCAGCAATGCTGGCAGCACTCATATGTCTATTTCCCAAAGACAACCTCTGGATATGACACTGAGCACATGCACTCAACTTTTTTGGTCGACCATGGAGAGGCCTGTTCTGACTGGAACCTGTCCTGTGAAACCGCTGTATGGTCTTGTCCACCATGCTGCAGCACAGTTTCAGGGTTTTTGCAATCTTCTTATAGCCTAGGCCATCTTTATTTAGAGCAAACATTCTTTTTTTCCGATCCTCATAGAGTTCTTTGCCACGAGGTGCCATGTTGAACTCCCAGTGACCAGTATGAGAGAGTGTGAGAGCGATAACACCAAATTCAACACCTGCTCCCCATTCACACCTGAGACCTTGTAACACTACTTTACATTGTAGCAAAATGTCATTTCTTCAGTGTTGTCACATGAAAAGATATAAAATATTTACAAAAATGTGAGGGTATGTAGGAAGTAACAAGTTGCAGCAGCCTCAGCACATAAATCATTTTTCAGTGCACTACTCATGCTGCTTTGAAATTGCATTTGCCAATGCCGGCAGCCAGGCAGATCTGGCGACCCCCTGCTGCAGGCGCATAAGGCGGCTGCCTGACTGCCTTACATAAGTGCCAGAATTGAGTGTTAACTTGAATTGCGCTCAGACAATTGGGTTTAGTTTCAACTTGTAATACCAGCACAATTTAACCTGCACACAAACGAATGTGAAAACCCAATATCGCTAGCGTGCAAATGTTTGTGGTCCATTTGTAATCTCGCCCTATATGTTTTCAGTATTTTGCTGAAAAATCTGCACTTTTTTACTGGGGAGAGAAAACAGTGAGAACTGTTGTGCAAAAAATGTTTATAGAATTACGGTGGAGTTTGAAAGAAAATGTTATATATGACCATCGAGCGACCATGTTCTGCCCATTTTACGAAAAACAATTACACTTTGTATTTTGTACTTTTAAATATAAATTTCTTGCACATCCCGGATACCTACATTATGATTTACACTGTGTATAGTTAATACGATTCATTCCTGTGTAATTTAACTACAAATTTGTACGTTTTTGGTTACGATTTTTGATGCATCTTAACAATACAAGTTTTCCCTGCATATTTTTGTGTAAATTGTTAAATTACTCGTGTTGTATGATTTTTAAGTTGCAATTTTTACTGTGCACTTTTGTAATGTATGCACCTCATTCCCATACAAAAATTCAGTATACACCCCTTATTGAGACACCCTGTTTTCAGGGTACAAAGGGGTTTATATAATTCCACCATGGAAATAGAAGGACTGGAGATAATTCTTATAGAATCTCACCAGTCCAGGGATCTTTTTAGAATAGGGCCCTAAAACTGTTGTTGCTTTAGTGAGATTTTCAGAATACAACGTAAAAGGGAGGTGCTCAGCAGACAAGATACTTTTTATATTTTATCAATATTGTGAAACTTCGCTGTATACCTGTAAACATGCTTTTGTTACATGAGATCAGAGCTTAGATCTCAAATCACATGAATACCAATAGTGGTATTATTGGCATTTTAGTTCAATGAAAATTTGTATTTATTTCTGACCTTGTCATTACTGTCCATGAAAATATTCATATTATAGTTAACTGTTTCTGTACAAATGGGGAGCTATTGACAGCACAGAGTGCACTATCATTATCACAGGCCTGAGCTAACATTAGCGTGTATTCTGGTATTGCAAGTCAATGGTAAAACAGAATTACCAGAAATTGTTTAGCGAGGCCGACAGCCCTTTAGCATACCCTATGCTTTCTAAGGATTCTATTTATCTGTCAAAACTATTTTTATTTTTTATAGACAGGAAGATCTTGTTCCTATAAAAACTGCTCGATAGCTCATGTCTAGCTAGCTACACTGATTCATTTCAGCCTGCTTGAGTGTATCTTTGCTGCAACACAAGTGGACAGCTCCACCTACTGGCTATTTTAATCAATGCACTGCTTTCTCAATGCTTTTCAATAGCAGCCACATGACTAAAAAAAAAAGGTTGTTATTCTGAAATGGCGCAAATTGAACCGGCGTAAACCGAGGGCCACCTGTGTATATATATATATATATATATATATATATATATATATATATATATATATATATATATATATAAGAAAGTCAAAAAATAGAGGCACTCGCCATGAGCAAAAAAGCATGTTTAATCACATATTCTTTAGAGTGAACGTTTTCGGGCTGTGATGCCCGTCCTCAGACTCCTGAAAAATAAACAGTGTGTTAAAGCCTGACCCCACAGTGGCTAAATAGCCTAAGAGCTGTCCCGGACGCCATCGGCCCCATCTAGGCTTTAACACACTGTTTATTTTTATTTTTTCTTTCTCATATGGATACTCTGAGTGCACCCCAGACTTAAGATATTGCGAATAGAGAGTGCTGGTACTTTCGGATATATATATCACTCCTTGTGCACAGTGACACAATAATAAAAGATAATAACCAATACTGAAATAGATATGATCCCCAAAATAGTCCTTAGATAAAGGTTTTATTCTTAGATTATCTTCAATGTAACAATTCCTCAAAAGGAAAAAAAAATCAGGGACATAGCGTAACTTTGTAACAACTACTGATATATTTAACTGGTGGCAACGAGTGACATTAGTCAGAGCTGCTCTAGCTCTTAGTATCACGCTCTATAGCAACCCCACTGGCAAGCTGGATCCGTTCTAATAAAACATTTATTTGAAGCAGTACATGTAAATTTAACACTAGTGGGTAGATCTATCAAGCAGCGGATGCTTCTTTCTACTCCCGAGGTTCCCGGCTTGCCGGAACCCTAAGTTAAGAAGCAGCAGTCGTAAGACAGCTACTCCTTACCTTAACTTGTCTGCCACACTGCAATCATCCAGATACGATCGTGTTGATTGACATCCCCTGCTAGCAGCCGATTGGCTGCGAATTTGCAGGGGCTGGCATTGCACAAGCATTTCACAAGAAATGCTTGTGCAACAATAAATTTAGCGATGTCGGGCGGACATGATTCACTACAGCGAATCATGTCCACCCACCATTTGATAAATTGGCCCCTAGGAGGAAAATGTAATACTTTACAGGGTATGACCAGCAAAATATATAACAGAAACTCTGTACCAAAGCACTATACACAGTTTATCAGAGCAGTTAAACCAAGTCCTGAGTGTGTATTAGAGTTCTTTGTGTGTCTCTCCGTAAAATGATCTCTACACCTGCACATGACATTCCTCTGTAATATGTGTATTTGTATGTGTGCATGTATATATGTGTATGTAACTATGTAACTATGTAGGTGTACATATGTATGTGCTTACAAATATTCACACATATACAGTACTGTGCAAAAGTTTTAGGCAGGTGTAAAAAAATGCTGTAAAGTAAGAATAGAAATGTTAATAT